>NC_047662.1:30053019-30315519 GCF_011762505.2 Arvicanthis niloticus | reverse complement strand
TACACAGGGTTTCATTAGGTAGCCCAAGCTGGTCTCAAACTCACAATCCTCCCACACCTGCCTACCTTGGTGCTAGGACCATGGGCATGCTCCATCACGCCCGGCTGACCTCTACCAGTTCTAAAGTGGGCTCTAGGCTCAAATCTGGGCTATGAGACCTCAGGGTGTCATTTCATATCTCTGTGACTCAGCTGTGGGGTGGGATGGACTGGCACATGGAAGTGACAATAAAAGCCATTACTCTGACTCTCTTGCCATCAGCCAGCTGCAGCGGGCGCACAGTGCTGCCACCATCTTCCAAAGAGCAAGCAGGCAGGTGAGCTCTTTCTGGTTGTCATCAGTGGAGCTGTTTGAAATTTGACAGAGGGGAGAGGAGGAGAGGGACAGGGAAGGGGGGAGGGTCTCTGAGCCCTCTCCACCGTCCATCAGACAAAGGAAACAATGAAGTCCTTTGAGTCTGTTACTGTCCACATATTACCCTGCTGTTTCAGCTGTCCACTGCTGTGTCACAAACTACCCCAGGTTTGAATGATTTAACATATGATTATTTGGGGCCAATGAGATGGCTCAGTGGGTCAAGGTGCTTGCTGCCAAGCCTGATAATGTGAGGTCAATCCCTGAAACCTACATAATGGAAGGAGAAGACCAACTCCCTCTAGTTGTTCTCTGACCCCCACACATGCACCATGGCACCCACATATCACCCCAATAAAATAAATGTATGCATGTAAAGAGATGTCCCATTTGTTAGTTTCTTGGGATTCTGCAGTCAGACCAGGGCTTGGTGGGGCAGCTCAGAGCTTGGCTTTGCTGTGGCATAGCTTGAGTTGGGTCATGTGGCTGGTATCTCTTGCTTGATTGCCTTGCCCTTTATGTGGTCTCTCCCGACAGCAAGGTGACCTCACTGCACTCACGTGACCCCCAGATCACAGGCGCATGGGAGCTGCTGGGTCTCTCAGGCTTAGGCTTAGAACCAGCACAATATTGCATCTGCCACTTGCTACTGGTTACAGTGGGTCACAGTGGGTCACGGGGAAACCCAGGATCAAATTGGGGGGAGGACACAGGGAATGGGAACCAGGTGGCTCACTAAGGACCCTAAAAGTAATTGCATCTGGGTCTTTAGTTTGGTTACATTTCCCTTCCTCTATAATGGCTTGCCTTCAGGGTTTGACTTTATGCTCCCCAGTAGTTACTACATAAGCAGCTTCACTGCGCATGGCTCCCAGGCTCCCCCCTCCCCCTCCCTCCCTCCCTCCCTCCTCCCTCTCTTTTCTCCCTCCTTTCCCTCTCTCCCCTCCCTTACTTCCTCCTTTCCTGTTCTCCTTCTTCCTTATTTCTTTTTTCTCCTTCCTCTCTATTTTTTTCCTTCCTTCCTTCCTCCTTTCTTTCCTGTTCTTCTTCCTCTCTCTCTCTCCCTCTCCCTCCCATCTTCCCTTCCTCCCTTCCTCCTTTCCTTTTCTTTTGTCTTCTCTACCACCATCTTCTCTTTTCCTTTCCTCCTCCTTCTCCTCCTCCCCCTTCTTCCTTTTCTGAGTCAGGCAGGAGAGCCGCAGGAAGCATAGGTGCTCCCCTTATCATCCTTGATCATCTCTGGATTTCCAAGTCTCTTTTCCTCTTCCTTCTTCTGCAGGATTCTCCACACCAGTGAGCATCTCTCCCTGTCTCTAGGAGCATGCTTAATGGCTCTCTCTGCAGCTCACACCTCTGTCTCTGAGATTCGCTATGACTCACTCTCTGCCTCTGTGTCTGTTTCTCCACCTCTTCTGCGTTGTGCACATTTCTCTTTATTTCTATCCTCCCCTGTCTCTGACCTCCTCTCCACGTGCATCTTCTGCTTCTGTTTTATTTCTCCAAATCTCCCACCACCAATGTTTTAGCCAGGGTTATAGGCAGAGTCATAACACATTTCCTTCGTCATCAGAGAACTTGACACTTTCTGGCTGACAATCCAGGGATGTCCTGGGCAGGAGAGGCCCTACCTCCAATCCAGAACTTGTCATAAGCCAGGAAGCATCCAGAAAGTCTTCTTCTCTCCCTCTCTTCCTCTGTATCTGGGATGATTAAACTTTGTGTCTCAGAACTTGAGGACCTGTGAAAGGAATGAGAGGCTCAGTTAAAGGAAACTGTCCTGATGTTTGCAGACTGCTGGAGCAGAGGGAGATCTGGGCAGGTGCTGGGCACAGCATTTCAGGAAATACTGACTGACCCTACTTCATGGAAGGTGGCTGAATTAGTTTTTCTTTTTCCTGTTGCTGTGATAAAAGTACCCTGACAAGGCATCATGGGAGACAGAGACTGTAGACTCTGAACCATCATGACTGGGAAGCCAAGGCAGCAGAATCTTCAAACAGCTGGTCACATCGCATCCACAGTCAAGAAACAGAGAGGGAAGAATGCATGCATTCTGCTGCCTGGCTCATGATCCCTACTTATACAGTTCAGGATCCCCTATACAAGGACTAGTCTGGCCCATAGTTAAGATGAGTTTGCATCAATTAATGTAATTAAGATAATACTATACAGATTTGGCCAGAGATCCATCTCCTAGGTGAGCCTAGATCCTGTCACATTGATAGGGAATATGAAACATCACAGAAAACAGCTGTTTCAGGAGAAAGGGCATTGTCCATCCCTGTAACTGCAAGTGATGTTGAAAAAATACCTAGTTAAACCATTTGTCCCTTCAAAGGCCAGCACATATCTGAGCTTCATATATAAAGATATTTATAACTCAGGAATGACATAGAAACCAGAGGCCTTTGAAACAGCATGCCAGCCAAGACCACCATGTTCTCCCTTCCCCCTCTCAGCTCCCAACTCTGAAGCTCCTGCCTCAGTTTTTTCTTTTGTACCATTGTTTTCTGAAATCTGGGTTCAGGCTTGGGAGGGGCAGGGCTGAGGCATAGACAGAAGCCAGCCAGGCATCTGCCCGTCTGGAAGAGCCCATTTCTTGTCCTCCAGCACCAGATCGCCTGTGAGCTGCAGAAGGTTGCACATGGCATCTTGCTAGGGTGCTGTACTCAACCCACAGACAACCCAAAGCAAAGGGAAAGGGGCTGAGGCTGGAAGATCATATCATAATTCTGCAGAACTTGGAACTCTCTGCAAAGAGACTTTTCTACAGTCGGGCTCCCTGGGTCTTCTATTTGGAGTCCTGACTGAAATACAGCCAGATGGAACTGATCCCAGTGGGGATGTACACCTCCAGGCACATCCAACCTAGCCATCCTTAAGGGGGTGTACCTACTCTCAAAAGTGTGTCTGTCTACACAAGCAGATACCCAAGTTACACACAGCAGTATACACTGACACCCCCTACTCCCACACTTGTGGAACTGCATTGACAAACCCAGTTATATACATGGTTACTAGGGCTTGAACACCGATACACATTCCCCCAAACCATACCTGGATGTGCACGTGTACTTATGTGCACACAAAGCAAGTGTGTCAGTTTACTTAAGGTCCCCATGCTAGGAATGGTTTTTTGAAAGATAAATCTGGTCTGGATCAATGGCCCAATGAGTAAAGAAAGACACCTTCTGCCATGCCTGATTAACTAAGTTTGATGATACCAGGAACCCACATGGTAGAAGGAGAGGACCAACTCCCTTAAGTTGTACAGCCACCACACAAAAGCCTTGGTGTATATGAACTGCACTAAAATACACAGGTAGGTAGGTAGATGATAGATAGATAGATAGATAGATAGATAGATAGATAGATAGATAGATTATTTTTTAAAAAGATAAACCAGAACAGACAAAACAGAGTCAGGACTCTTACCATCCTAACTCTTCCAGTTTCCCAGGTTTCAACAGTTTCTGGGTGAGCCAGGGAGCGGAGCATAGGAAGTATGTTCCCAGTCCTGGCTCTACCTCCTGTACTGCTGAATAGCGTGTTATACCATCGCATAGTGCTTTGGTGTCTTGAAAACACTTTCAGAATCATCAGAACATGGGTGTGCCTATGTGGCTCTAGAGTCTAGTTGAACTTCTGCATTTGAGAAGATAACAATGAGAACCCATGGTGGAGGAAGTCTGGAAATGCACAGAAGCTACACATGGATTGCAGGCACTGTCATTTCAAGAACGCTTGTTATAATATAAAATACTATCACAACAGTAGCTGACTGATACACTAAAATGCTAACAAGAAAATGTCTAGAACATCCAAAAGGGTGTGTTTGGTCAGGTGACTCTGGTGGTATTGATAGTATTGGCTCTTTCTAATCTGTCTGATACTGTTCTTTCTTTTTCTCTTTTTACTTTTATCTCTCTGGGTCCCTCTTTCTTGTTGATACAGAGTCATGCCGAGAACGTACTGCATAGCCCTCTGCTGCATTCCAGGAACCTGCCCTCATGTCAGCTTTGTTCTTAACTTTGTGGGTGATCCAGATAATTGCTGGGATACTGGCCGAGGAAATGAACGAGAATAAGTCTTGATATGATCAGGCCCGTAAATTTAGCCAAATAAAACGTATTTCATTTCTTATTTTTAAAAACCACATTAAATTCTAATCTGAGATTGCTCATGGGTGTTTAGCTAAGCAAAATTTCTGGGGGAGGCAGGCCCACCCCTTTCTTTGTCTAAGTTTCTGACTCCAAGCAGGCTGGTGGTGGGGTGAACACAAGACATGGGTTAGGATGACCCGATATCAATCCCTGTTCCTGTATTTGGCATCCATGTAACCTTGAACAGTTCATGTGTTGGGGTTTCAGTGGCCTGAACTGTACAATGGGATTAATATGGTTTCTTGTTTTCTGAGAGGCTGTGCGCTCCAAGGAAATGATTCAAGGGTATAAGAGAGTGTCTGTCACAGAGAGGAGACCAAGAAACAGCTGCCTCTTTCTGTCTTCTAACATGCTAACTAGCCCTTAGCACCTTGTGTAGAGAGAGACCCTGGTAGGCTGTCCCCAGCCATCTCTGCCACCAGCTGCTGGCACTGTCGTGTACCCTTCCCTGCCCCTCCTTGTCCCCTCCATTATCTAGAAATGAATTTCACACTCAGAGTATTTATTTCCTTCTGTGTGTTTGAAGGTTTTACGTGATAAAAATAACAGATTGGAACAATGGAGCATCCCTCGTGGCTCTGTTAAACAACAGTTGAAGTGATTTACACACAGGTGCTGGACACTCCACAGGTGCTAACCCTGTCAGCCAGCAGAAGCACATCTGCAGCATGAAGGGTTAAACACAGATGTGCTGCACCACCAACCCAACTGAAAGCAAGCAAACCTATGGACAACAGCCCCCAGCCAGAAAGGTAAATCTCAGAGATGCAGAGCTCCCACAATTCACAAAATAAACACTAGCGCTTTTTAGCACCGAATGGAGAAATCACAGGTTTCACAGAAGATGAGACACACATCGTCAATAGAGATGTGGAAAGAGAGTCTACTTCACTAGTAACCAAAGAAACAGAAATTAAGACAAAGCAGCATGTTTATCTGCCAAGTCAACAAAGAATTTAGAGGTGGCAACGCCCAGCACTGGACAGGGCACAGCAACACGGCCCGATGCTCACCTTTGTTGGCGGCAGAAAATGACTTTCCTCAGCTCTCTCTCCTTACTGGAAACTATGTATTGGAATTTTAAAATATGAGGGCTGTGTATTAAAAATCTCCAGAAAACAAAAATAAAACTCCAACTCAAAGTTTTCCCCACTTCTCAAACTCAAATTAAGCGCCGATGTCCTTCAGAGCTTGCTTGGATTTTATTGCCAGGAAACACTCAGAAATTCAGGCAAGAACAATTGATCCATAAGGTTAATCATTTAGCATCGAAAAGATTTTAAGGAGATGATCTAAATAGTCTATAGTGAGGGGGAACTTAGATAAACTGTGATTCCTTTGTATAAAACCTCATAGCCATTAATAATTATGTTTTCTAGGAATTTTTAAAGACATGGGGAAACATACCCTAATATTACTGTAAAAAACAAGATGTAGAACAGTATGTCGTCCTGTGATATAATCCCAATTATGTAAATAAATAGACAAATATACCTGAAGAAGTATATTTGGGCAAGAAAGAGCAAAATATTTTCAGGGCATCTGCATCTTCTGCAAGCCTCTACAGTGGATTTAAGTTCTTATCAGTGTCTAGGGTGAGAAACAGAAGTCACTGGAAAAGCATCTCTTCCCTTTTAAAGTTTTTTTATATGTTAAATAAAATATCTGTTTCTGTCTATCTCTCTGTCTCTATCTCTCACTCTGTCTCTCTCTGTCTCTCTCTCTGTCTGTCTCTGTCTCTCTCTCTGTCTGTCTCTCTGTCTCTCTGTCTCTCTCTGTGTGTGTGTGTGTGTGTGTGTGTGTGAGAGAGAGAGTGTGTGTGTGTGTGTGTGTGTGTGTGTGTGTGTGTGTATTGGTTTGAATGAGGTATCTCCCAGAGTCTAGTCTACAGCATTTAAACATTTGGTCCTTGGTTCTGTTTAGGGGTAGGAGGTGTGGCCTTGCTGGAGGAAGTATGTTATTGAGGATGAGTTTTAACAGTATAATGACTTGAGCCATTCCTAGTTTGCTCTCTGCTTTCTGCTTGTAGTTAAAGATGCAAGCCCTCAGCTTCTGCTGTAGCTACCATGTTACTTGTAGACACGCTACTCTGACATCATGGACTTGAACCACCCTGAAATCATAAGCCCAAATAAACTCTTCTAGAAGTTGCTTTGGTCAGGGTGTTTTTATCACAGCAATAGAAAGGTAATTCAATCTCTCTCTCTCTCTCTCTCTCTCTCTCTCTCTCTCTCTCTCTCTCTCTCTTTCTCTGTGTGTGTGTGTGTGTTCCTGTGGTTGAATGTCTGGATATCTGAGTATACATTTGGAAGTCAGAAGACAACCTTGTCCCCATCTTCTACCTTGTTGATACAGAATCTCTTACTGTTCTCTTACTGTTCGCCATTGCACACACTACACTATCTGGCTTTCAGAGGTTCAGAGTCTACAGTCTCTGTCTCCCATTGCTTTTGTTGAAATACTACATGTCAGACACGTGCTAGCTACTGAATCCAGCTTTCTGTGGGATCTGAACTCAGGGCTTGGGTGACAAGTGCTTTATCCAGGGGGCCATCTTCTCAGCCTGAGGTTCTTTAGTTATGCAAATGTAATATAGGCACGTACTCAGTGTCCCTGGGATGTCATTGGCCAGTAAAATACCCAAGTGCACGTGATAAAACAGAAAAAGTCTCCCATTGCTATTATCCTCAGACAAGCTTTTTTGGTGGCAGCCTGGGGATGCATTTGAAAGAGCTCTTTTGGATATTAGGGGATGTTCTCTCTATTTTTTTTTTCCTTTAGGGAAGAACATTGGGAACTGGAGGGAAAGCTGGGTAAAAAGGGTCCTGTTCATCTGTTCAGTGAGAATCTGCAGCTGTGTCTGTCATTTGTCAGGCAAGATCCAGACGACTGAGTACTGCTCACCAAGTTGGAATATGGGCACGTGGAGTTTCTCTCCTTGGGGTACTGATGACCTCCCTGGCCACACATGTCCACATATGTTTCTGTGGACACATGCATTCATTTCTTCCTCATTCTAGGCTGCAGGGTAAGCATGTGTTCACAAATATTACACACTCCTAGTTTGTGGGGGCTGGAGAGATGACTTCGTAGTTGAGAGCACTTGCTGCTCTTGGAAAGGACCAGAGTTCAGTTCCTAGCACCCACCCTGGGCAGTTCACAGTCACTTGTGACATGTTCTTCTGGTTTTCTCATGCATCCACATGAATAAATAAAAATAAAGTAAAATTTAAAAAAAGAAAGAGAAAAGAAAAAAAAAAAAGGAAAGGAAAACCCAACTAATTTCCTAAATGGTGCACCACTTTGCATGCTCCCACTTCGCATGCTCCCCGGAAGCAGAGATGGTTCCCTCGGTGGCCTCTTTCTCATTCTGTTATTGAAAGGGCCTAAGGTGCCAGCTTGGGTTGTACTTTGTTAATGCTATGATCTTAGTCTAGTAAGCTTTCTGTGCCTTAGTTTTTATAAAATGACAACCGAAATACTTTCTACCTCATGGCGACATCGTGAGGATGCTGGTATTAGCTCAGGGCAGGGCACGGGGCATAGAGTGATCACCCCTTTAGAGGAGAGCTAGTTACTGCTATTTCTTGGTGGGAGGGGTCTTCTGTACTTCCAACTCAGGGCCATCAAGGTTTATCAGCAGCCTTCTACTATGTTGGAGCTCCCAATTCCCATCAGGAAGAGTACTCTCTTGTGTACCCTTATCCCTTATTCTCTCATCCCCCCCCCCCCAAAAGGAAGCTTCCAAATTCCTAATCATCCCGACAATCTCGGTCTCACATATCCCAAAAACTGCTGCAAGGCATCTTCCCAAGAAGCATGCTTCACAGCCATTAAGACAGTAAGGACTCGCAATTAGCCCCTTACGTGCTGCCATGGCTAGTTCTCTTGGGAGCCAGGGCTCTCCGGGGCTGGCTGGGCAGGATGGTTTGCTGAGCCTGCAATGCAGACAAGCCTTGAAGGAGAAGGACCTCTCATGCCCCACTGCCGCCTGTGCCCTGCATCCTTGACGCTCCGCCTCCCAGCTCTGCACCCCTGCTTCCTCAAGGAGATCGTGAATATTTATCATGTATTAGGTGAAAAAAAGAAGTGGGAACAGGGGGAAATTGTGTTATTGCATATGAAATTTGCCCGAAAAGTTTCCACTCTTCTACTAGTTGGAAAGTAGTTTTGATTTGAAATATGAAGCTTCTTTCCGACTTATTATCTCAGAGACAAGAATGGGAAATGATGCTCGGCGGGCTTCAGGTGGAGCTGCCGGAGGTGGTGGGCGGTTATGGGCACCAAGAATTGTCTGTAGAAATTGCCCCTTGCGCATCAAAATTGCAAATTGCTTTTTGCCTCTCTTGCTTGCTTCCCCCACTGAATTTTGCCCATTACTAACAGGCAGGAGAGGGCAGGGAGGGGAATCTCGTAGAAGGTCGGAGGCAGCAGGGGCCCTGTCTCATGGAGGATCTGGGCTAGCGCTGGAGTATGCTGGGACTCGGGCAGCCTTGCCTCCATCCCGCATCGGCAGGAGGCCACAGAAGATGGTACCTTCTATGGCAGATGCCCTATGCTTTTCTGTGTCTGCTTGGAGACTTGAGAGAGAGCTGTGGATTCACTCTCCAGAATCACACACCACACACACACACACACACACACACACACACACACACCCCCCAGCCTTGGATGAGATTTATAGAGCTCCTGAATTGAACCCATTTCCAGGCAGAGAAAAGTGTACTCTGACACTAGAAAATTGTCACAACAAGCCAGATGTGGTAGTGTACACATCCTGTAGTCACAGCAACTGGGAGGCTTGAGAGATTAAGGGCAGCCTGGGCTACATAGTAGAAACGAGAGGAAGGGATAAAACCATAACAATCCTCGTTTATCTAGAGATCAGCATGACATGAACACACAGAGGGTGCTTATCATGGCCATTTTGCTTGTAATTCTCATGTCATGCTGATGGCAACCTTTGTACCCACCTCACCCCCAGTATAGATGAGACATCTGAGTCCCAGAACCCTTATGTCGTAGTTAGGGTTTCTACTGCTGCATCGAAAACACCATGACCAAAAAGCAAGTTGAGGAGGAAAGGGTTTATTTGGCTTACACTTCTATATACCCTTAGCTGTTCATCACCAAAGGAAGCCAGGAAAGGCAGGAACCTGGAGGCAGGAGCTGATGCAGAGGCCAGAGAGGGGTGCTGCTTATTGGCTTGCTCCCCATGGCGTGCTCAGCCTGCTTTCTTATAGAACCCAGCCCAGGGCTGGCACCACCCACAGTGGGCTGGGCCCTCTCCCACTGATCACTAATTGAGAAAATGCCTTACATCTGGATCTTATGCAGACATTCCCTCAACTGAGGCTTCTTTTTCTTTCATGACTCTAGCTTGTGTCAGGTTGACACACAAAGCCAGCCATATATCTTAAGGTATTTATTAAATGTTACCTAATGGTGATAAAATTGTAAGCTGGGTCCCTCTGAACCCAGGCTTGTCCTTTTCATATTCACGTTGCAGGTGGTTCTTCCTCATCCCCAGTGACAGCCCCTGCAGTCACTCAAAGTTGAGCATCCTTCCAAGTCTGGATTGTTTTGATCCATAGAGAGTGATGTCTTGATTTGATGCTCTCTCTCGCTCACCAGCCCGTCCTCTTTAGGGACACAAAGCACAGTGCTCCTATTGTGCTCTAATGACCCTGCAGAGACTAGACACCAGCCACACTCTTCTGTCCCACCCATTACATCTGTGACACGTCATGGAGCATGAAGATGGCAGAGGCAGGATTCAGACAGGGTACATGGGTGTTCTGTACTGCTGTAACAAATGACCACAACATGGATGATTCAATACTATAGTCATGTGTCCCTTCATAGTTTTGGGAGACAGAGAGCCAAGAGCAAGGTGGCATGGGGCCAATTTCTCTTGGAGACTGTCTGAAAAGATCTGTTCCCCTATTTCTCTGTCTTCTGGTGAGTGGCACCTTTCCTTGGCCTGTACATGCATCACTCCATGTCTGCCTGTGTTCACACTACATTTCCCAGCTCTCTCCTCTTCTTTGGATGACACTGGTTTTAGGGCCTATCCCCGGGGATGAACTTACCTGCAGATCCTCAATGACATCTGCCAAGACCTGTCTCCAAATCTGATCATATGCCCAGGTCCTCGGGGGCCACAGCCATTTGGGTTTGGTTTTTAAAGTAAGTTAAGCTTCACTTCACCCACTACCCTGGGCTGGCTCTGTGGTGGACCACTGGGTGCTAGTGAACAAGTCTCATGTCACCATAGGATGGACTAACAGTGCCCCACAGATATGTCTGATTTGGTCTAACAAAACTAATCACAGGGGCTTTGTTAGGGCAGCCCTAGGAAACTAACACAAGAGTTCACCAGGTGCTGGGCTGCCATCTCTGTGCCAGACAAAGTTCGGGAGAAAGGTCACCACACGAGACAAGAGAAATTTCAGATTCTAATGGTGTATGTTTCTGCACTCACTACTAATAATCTATGTATGCTATGTGCTAATCTATACTGAGGATGTGCTGCTATGAAGCTGTAAAATTATGAGCTTTATACGTACCAAGAAGCTAGCACTCACATGAAAGACAACAAAACAAAGCAGGCTACAAAGAGGAAGAAACACGTGCTATGGGCCTGGAGTGTCCCCAGAGCTTCATGTATTGAATGATTAGTCTCCAGGGCAACATTGTTTACAAGTGGGGCCATTAGGCAGCGATTTGATCCTGAGGGCTCTGACCCTGTCAATCACTGATGAGTTCATAGCTTGATGGGATCTTCGGAGGTGGGACCCAGATAGAGGAAACAGGTCACTAGAGTGTGACTCTGAAGTGTGTATATGTATATGAACTTGATTTACTTACTTTATGTATGTGACTACACAGTCGTTGTCTTCAAACACACCAGAAGAGGGAATTGGATCCCATTACAGATGGTTGTGAGCCATCATGTGGTTGCTGGGAATTGAACTCAGGACCTCTGGATGAGCAGTCAGTGCTCCTAACTGCTGAGCCATCTCTCCAGCCCTGAAGTGGATTTTTTTTTTTTTATCTCTGGCCTGTTTTTTTCTCTCTGCTTCCTGGCCACTAGGAGAAGAACAGCTCCCTCTCTGCACTGTGCGCCCTGTCTTGACTCAGGCTCAAGTCGATGGAGTCATCTGATGTTGAAATCCCTAAAGCCATGAGCCAAAGCAAATCTTTACTCCTTTATTTCTCTCAAGTATTTTGTCGTAGCAACGAAAAACTGAGTAACATAGATCAATAATAGGAGAGCTTGCTTTTATTCTTTTGACAGTTTAAGTGGCTAAAATAAAAATGAGAACAAATTACAGTCCAAATAATATGATTCACAAGGTATGCTATATATATGATATACATATATATCACATATATATGATATATGTGATGTATAGAAGTATCTTCTATATAAAACACGGAGAAGTCTGTATAGTAAGAATTCCTCTGACCATTTCCCTTTAAGTACCCACAGACCAAAAATGACCATACATAAAACTACAAATTAAACCTCAATAAATCTCCCCCTTAAATATAAAACAGTACAGGTCATAATTCACTAAGACAGAAAATACCTACAAAATCAGAAAGCAACAATTCCCTGCTGCCTGGAGTTGGGGGCGGGGGTAAGGCAGTGGGAGAGACCTAGAAGTCCTGAAGGAAGAGCTGAGGCTGGACCTCAATGAGCAAGAATGAATGGCTCAGTCAGTAAAGGGTTCACCTTGCAAGTAAATTCCATCCCCAGAACCCATGACAAAACACAGCACAACAGGGCACGGTGGCCTGCTCTTTGTCATTCCAGTGCTGGGGAGGCAGAGACAGACAGCTCCTTGGGACTCCTGGTGACATGACCTACTTGTCTCAAGTTCCAGGTCAGTGAGAGACCCTGGGGCAGAGTCCAATGAAAGGCACCTAAGTGCATCCTCTTCTTCCATGCACACCCACACCCACACCCACACGCACTCACACTCATCGTCTCTCTCATACACATAAGAATGAGAATAAAACACTTGTTTTGAATCTGATCATTCCCTCTGAAATTCATGCTGGAGCTGATTGCCCACTGTGAAACATTAAGGTGGAAATTCAATGGAGCAGGTGTAGAGACCAGGCCTTGGAGATGATTTGGTAACATCAGCATCATTGCCCTGATGGCTTTTCTCCCTTTGTGTGTGCGCATCTGTGTGCAGATGCACATGTGTGCAAGCACATGGGGGGGGGGGGCAGAGGACAAGCTAGAGTGTTCTTTCTCTTCTTTCTCTTCTGCTCCCTCCTCCTCCTTCTTCTCCTTCTCTTTTTTCTTCTCCTTCTCCTTCTCCTCTTCCTTCCCCTTCCCCTTCCCCTTCCCCTTCCCCTTCCCCTTCCCCTTCCCCTTCCCCTTCCCCTTCCCCTTCCCCTTCCCCTTCCCCTTCCCCTTCCCCTTCCCCTTCCCCTTCCCCTTCCCCTTCCCCTTCCCCTTCCCCTTCTTCCACTAGCCTGGAGCTTGCCAAATAGTCTAGGCTGTCTGGACAGTGAGCCTCAGGGTCTGCCTATCTTCCATCTTTATCTACTCAGTCCCAGATTACAAACATGCGTCACCACACTTGGCTTTTGTTTGCTTGGTTTTCGTTTATTTGAGACAAGAGTCTCACTATGTAATCTTGGTTGGCCTCCAACTCATGGGGATCCCTTGTCTCTGCCTCTCAAGTACTGGTATTGGGATTAAAGGCACGCCCTGCCCTTTAAACACACACACACACACACACACACACACACACACACACACACACATGTTCTGAGGCTCAAACTCAGGTCCTTGTACTTAGAAAGGGAACATTAACTGAGCCATCTCACAGCCCCTGCCCTGGTGGTTTTCTAAGAAGAGGGAGGGGGAGATATCAGATATACAGAGATACACATATGCAGTCCCTGTCACTTGCCATGTGGCCAGGCCTGTAGTTTCACAGAAGTTAATTTGCTTCAGAGAATATTCCCAGTGTTATCATATTAGTTATTCCACTGTTGAACATTTACCAAAAAAGGAAAATCTGAAGTATTTAATGAATCAAATAATGCACTGGAACCGAATCCTGAGAAAGAGTGAACCTGAAAAGAAATGCCAGACTAATTTCTCATACAAATATCAATTTTAAATGTCTAAATAAGCCATTAACAATAACAGTAGATACATTTAATATGTAGTAAATTATACTCAAGTAGAAATTTATTCTTGGGTGCAAGAATGGTTTGACAACAAGATGATGTCTCAGGATTGTAAGCTCAGCACTTGGGAAGTAGAGGCAGAAAGACCAGGAGTCCAAGGTCATCCATGGATGTGACTGTTTGGGACTCTCATTCTGTAGCTCTGGCTGTCCCGGAACTCACAGAAATCCACCCTCCTCTTCCTCCTGAGTGCTGGAATTAAGAGTGTGAGCCATCATGCCTGGCTTAAATTATATTCCTGGGTGGGAAAATTTTACCTTATGATGATTTCATTTTCCTTCAAAGACACCCCCCCCCCAACACACACACACACACACACACATACTTTCAGAGCTTGACAGTATTCTTGGAAATGTGACAATTGCTCTTTCTGGGGAGACAGAACTAGGTAGGGGCGATTATAAAATTTACATACAAAAAGAAATAAGCATAATCCTGTGATTTGCTTCTTTTTACTAAAAACTATGGTTTTTTAAAAATCAATTAGTGCCCACAGTTAGATCCCATTGGAAACGTGTGTAATACTGGTCCACTGCATGAAGACACTATGGCTTTGCTGATGGGTGTTTAGATAGGTTCTTGAATTGTGAGATATCTTTCATGGTTCAGATAGCCATAGTGTGTGTGAGACTCAGGGAGGTGAAGAGAGGGGACAGTCTGGGGTTCTGGGCCACCTAGGGAATGGAAAGTCAGACCTACATTTAGAAGTCTCCTGGGATTTTGATTTCTCATGGTGACTGAAAATTTGTTTCTAACCATAAGAATTTGCATAGTACCTCAGTGAACTAATGCAAAGACTCTTTCGTTGATCATTTCAGAGAGCTTTGCACTCTCTTTGGTTTAGGCTGGAGGTCACAGTGCTGGTCCTGTGAGCACCCAGATCCTAGACCCTCAGTCCTTAGACCCCCGTGAGCCACCGTAGCTTGGTTTTCGGCTTACTGCTTTTAGCTTTGAAGTTCCCATAGGATTTGAGTGCTTTCATTTAAGCTTGTCTGTTTGTTTGCCTGCTTATCCTAGATTACACTTAGCATTTCCATGAGGCCCTCTGTGTCAGCACAGCCCACTCTACTGCATGACAGAAGTCCAGGCTGGTCACTTACTGTGCCACCCTGGGATACAAGGATGGGATCTACCCCTACTGGACCTGGTACCTGGTACAGGAGCTGCTCTAAAGAAAGTTTTTCTCATTTAGAACATAACACACACACACACACACACACACACACACACACACACACACACACACACGGTGGGCTAGAGAGATGTTTTAGTCAGAAAGTACCTACTGAGTCCGGATTCCCAGCACCCACATAACTCCCCCCCCCCACACACACACACGTGCAAACATCAGCACTGGGAGGCAGAATAGAGACAGATCCCCAGAGCTCCTTGGCCAGCCGACTTAGCCAAACTGATGATTTCTAAGTTCAGTGAGAGACCCTGTCTCAAACAATGGAGTGGAAATAATCCAGGAAGACCTTTGACTTTGACCGCTGACCTCCACAGGCACACATACATGCACACATCCATGGGAACAGGTATATACCACCCTCCGACACACACAGTGAGAAGGGCTCTGAATTCTTTCCCAGGCTGACATTAACCCATCCGACAGCCGCAACATCCAAGTCCACATGACTCTCACCCACCAGTCCATTTATGGGGTGTCGGCCATGGGTACCTGGAACTTCGACATTGGAAGTGAGCTGGGGGAAAGAAGAATGTTGACTGGGGGCGGGGGGGGGGGGGACGACCAGAGGAAGGATCAGCCCAGGGTTGGGAGAGACAATCTCCTGTGAGTTTGCTCTGCCAGAGTCCATGAAGACTTTCCCAGGTGAGAAGCAGTTTGGTGTGGCCAGCAGATACTTTTGGAGGCTGATTGGAGCTTTGGCTTTTGGTCAGTAAGGTCCCTGGGTTGAATCCAGTTTATAAAAAGATGTCTCAGGGGAAAGTTAGGGGTAATTTATTTGAGTGAAGAGAAAACTGGAAAGGCTGCAAAGCCGGGCAATACCTCCAACGGCTTCCTCCTCTGGACCCTAGAGGGAACTGCAGCTTAGTGAGCCCTTATGGACCTGGCCAAGAGCCTTGCACCAAGACCAGGACCAAACTCCTTCACTGCGGGTTTTATAAATGGTGAGTGAGATGGCTGGGTGAGGCTCCAGGCACCCAGGCAGGCAAGGTCCCCAGAACCTACCAGTGGGTGGGATCAGGACACAATGGGTGAGTAATGAGAATGGCTTTCTGCCCAAGGCTTGAACAAGTTAAACCCAAGAAATCATAGGTTCAAGCCTGCCTGTGAGCCAAGGCTGTCTGCCTGAAGCTGCTACTCTGCAAATTCCAGGCCTTTGTCTCCAGGGCCATCATCACGCAAGCAAGAAACTTCCAGGAGAACAGATGAACAGGTATGACAAACGCAGGCACCACTGTTGTGTTTCAGGCGGTCCATGACTGGGACTTTGGCCCATGTGAATGCTTTGTAGTGTCTGTCAGGACATGCATGACTTGCGTGGCCCAGGTGCAGAAAGTGCCTGAGGCACCAGGATTGAGAGGTGGTGACAGTGCTGCTGAGGTATCCGTTTTAGCAGCTTGGAGCAGACTAGACCACCCAGGGGACAAAGTCGTCCTCACTCTGGCACTAGCCTGCCTTTGTGAAGAACAGAGAGGACCGGTGTGTTTTCTGACTACTCACACATTCCCTATGTAACAAACAGCAGGCAGGAGCCACCACCGTTCAACCAACACGGCCCATTTTATTGTCTACCATTACCTAGAACCTAGGAGGATGGTCGTGGGGAGTGGGGCAACTTCTGACGTGTTTCAGCCCCTTGTCTCTTTGGCAGGATGAACCTATTGGGACTTCAGTGATCTCAATAATGAGGGTTGGAGAAAGAAGTTAACACAGAAAGCTCTTGCTGAGGGAAGGTGCTAAGTGGGTTGTGAATAAAAGTTACATGAGAATATATTCTAGAGGGATGGATCCCTTTACTAACAAAAATACCTTGGTTTTTTTTTTTATTTTATTTTACTTTATATTGTAGACACGTGTTTTAGTTAGGCTTTTATGCTGTGAACAGACATTATGACTGAGGCAACTTTTATAAGGACAACATTTAATTGGGGCTGGCTTACAGGTTCAGAGGTTCAGTCCATTATCATCAAAATCAGGAACATGGCAGCATCCAGGCAGGCATGGTGCAGGCAGAGCTGAAAGTTCTACATCATCTGAAGGCTGCTAGTGGAAGCCTTGCTTCCAGGCAGCTAGGTTGAGGGTTTTATAGCCCATGCCCACACTGACACACCAACTCCAACAAGGCCACACCTACTCTAACAGGGCCACACCTTCTAATAGTGCCACTTCTTGGGCTGAGCATAGACAAACAGGGTTTCACACTGTAGTTCAAATTGCTCTGGAACTCATTGTGTAGCCCAGGCTGGCTTGGAATTTATGGCACCTTTCCTGGCTTGGCCTCCTGAGTGCTAGGATGACAGGCATGAGCTGCTATGCCAGGCTCAACCAAATGTACTTGAAGGAAGAACACTGAAGAAGTGACTCATAGGCATTTGTTCAAGTTGTGTGTGCATCATAAGACACTGAGCAAACCGTGAAAATGGAGTCACTTTGTGCCAAGCTACTGGTGCCTAAGATAGCTTGGCAGGTATATAGGAGAGACCTTCTAGAGAATGACCTGACAGAAAGATAGAGAGAAATCCTCTCTTGTCTGTGCAGAAGCACTCACCAGATGGAGAAAAGGCTTCTGGAGCCTCTGGGTCCCAGCCAGCTGGCAGTGACTACTGGATGAGCCACAGGGCAGCACTGATGGATTTGGACAACGTCACTTTCTCATAAGGATTTGATGGAACACAAGGTTCCAAAGAGCCTGGATCATCTTGAAGATGATGGAATTTAAATAATCATTTGTTGAAAAAAAGTGCATGTTTTTGTCCTCAGTACAGTACAGCTTTCTAGAAAGGTGGCAGTCTTTGGCTGTCCTGGAACTGGCTCTGTAGACAAGGCTGGCCTAGAACTCAGAGAGATCCACCTGCCTCTGCCATCCCAGTGCTGGGATTAAAAGTGTGTGCCACCACTGCCCCGCCCAGCTAGGTGTCAGTATTTACTAGAGGCTTGGTCTGTGAGGGCTAAAGGCTTTAGTGGGGCAAGGATGATACTTCAGACAGTCTGTCAGAAGTTACCATTCATTCCCAAGAGTCTTGTGGCTACTGTAAGCCCTCCTGACAGCAAGGGGGCAGCAAAGAACAGCCTCAGTGCATCGAGGGAGGACAGGGACGGACAGCCAGTCTGGGAAAGGTGAGGAAGCCTGTGAGCAGACATTGAAGATAAAAACGAAGCACAGCCTACGTACCTTTGGGAACTCCAGGACCCTCTTTGGCACATCGATGCCACCTTGGAAAGATGGGACAGTATGGAGCAATAGGATTCTAGGAAGAGAGATCAATGGTTTTATGGTCTTGCCTATCAGACTCCTGGAATCCTCTCTCCCCATGTAGGGGAAGCTGTCCAATTCCCACCGTGGGCATTTCCCAAAGGGCTGCTCCTCCCTCCTTTCGTGGATATTTTAGCACAGTGATTCTTAACCAAGGCCAAACAGCTCTCCCCAGGAGATGTCTGCTACTGCCCGGACCTTTTGATTATTACAAATTAGGTGCCGGCATCTCAGTGTAGAGACCAACATTGCTAGCTGTTCTACAACGCACAGCCCAGCCCATCAGGACTCCAATCCCCAACCCAAAAAACCCTGTCAGCAGTGCTGGAAACAAACGCTGATCCAGAATCATCTCACCAAGTGCATTTCCAAAGGACAGTGCCAGGCTGCATCTTCTTGTGTATTCAGCCTGCCCACACACCGATCCCTAAGGCAAGAAGGCCTAGGAGGTGTCTGAGAACTGGAGGGGGGGTGCCTAAGGACTCCCAACTCAACAATGTCAGTTGTTTGGGTTCCCCACCCCCTCCTTTAAGCTTTCAGCTTCCTGCATTGGTGTAGGGAAGTTGGAAGTGTGGGAACGAATATGCCCTCTCTTGGTGCATTCTTTGCAGAGTGGGAAAAACAGAGGGACAAGGACAGAAACCCAAGAAATGGAAGCATGTAACTAAAGCAGTGGGGGAGGGGAAATTGAAGCTCCTGAGAAAGGAGAGGGGACCCCAAGAAACCCAAGAGAGGTCAGAGCAGAGTTGAAATCAAGCACATCCTACATTATTTTCCTTTCTTTTGTGTGTGTGTGTGTGTGTATACATGTGTTCACATATGTATGCATACATGCCAGGGTAGATGCTGGGAATCTTACTTAATCACTCTCCACCTAATTAACTGAGGCAGGTTAACCACTGGGCCAACTCCCCGGGCCCTGTATTCCATGTTTAAAATCATTAACTACGAAGCTGCACTGTCCTAGAATCCAGACATACTGGGCAGGCAAGATGGCTCAGCAGGTAAAAGTTCTTGATGGCCTGAGTTTAACCCCTGGGACTCACATGGTGCAGGAAGAGAACTGATGTTCTTAAGTTGTCCTTCAACTTCCTCACGCACCCTAGAGCATGCACCTACCCTGCCCCCCCCCCCAATAAAATTTTAAATGTAGTAGAATCCAGACATGTTGGTGGGCTGGGGTTTAAACCATATAAGACCATAAGGATTTGCTCATTAATCCATCCATCCATCTATTTATTGTTTGCACAAGGGCTATTTCTGGAGTATCTGTGGTGTGCCAGACACATTCTAGACTGAGGAAGACACAGTCAGTGGTGATTCAGTCTCTCCGGCTACTGACGACATTCCTGGGAGGTAGGCTATTGGGTGGAAAATCTGGATCCCTAAGTCCCAGTAAAGAAAAGGAAAGGCCTGACATGTGGTAGACTCAGCACATGTTGGAAAGCCTTCTGGTTTTTAGGTCACTGCCTCAAAATGGTCCATTTCCTTCCCCAGTAATTTCTGGTAACTGCTCTTGCTGCCTTGGTGGGTTTGTTTGTTTGTTTGTTTTTTTTTTTTTTTTTTTTTTTTTTTTTTTCTGAAAAGTTTGTGTAAGGTAGGAGATAAAAAAAGCACTGGAGTCCTAGATTCAGAAAGGGGAACGGAGGTATTTGTTATTCCCTTCGTATCAGACAAGGTAAAGCACTGGGAAAGGAATAATCAGAGTTGACAGCTCAGAGATGACAGGAAGTGGTTTGGAGGAATCTCCTTTGGTCACGAATGCTAAGAGAATTTGTGCCGAACCAGGGAGTTAGCTGTGAGAAAATTTGCCTCAAAAACATGTCTAATTTCATTTTTTAAAGGCTTCTAGTAGAGGTGAAGTGGGCATGTATCTGTGGGTTATACCACCCAGGAGGGCTTCGTAACAGACATGGAAATAAATGAGTTATGACAGTCACTTCCTGAAGTTGGCGATGTGCGTTCTCGCTGGAGATCCAGTGGCCATCAAAGTTAAGGCTAAAGAAGTTCAGAAAGCCTCTATGGGGGGCCATATCCTAGGGCCTGGACTCCGAGGCTATTGTCAAAATCCATGGTGAGGCCAAGACCTCCAAGCGAGAACAAGAACCAGTGTAGGTCCTGGAGCGCTGTCGGGAAGCCAAAGGCTCTGGGTCCCAAACTAATGAGGTCTGAGTTTCTCACCAGTACTGGAGCCTGAGGCCTGTCTGTCAGGCCTGCATCTGCCCCTGTGTGACCACAGGCTGAGCACTTGCCCTTCCTGATCTTCTGCTTGACTGGAGGATCAGACCCAAGTGACCTGTTCTTGTTTTAGCCTGTCTGGTGCCATTCCAGTTTGCCTGGTGATTTCACCTCAATTTCCCCAGAGCCATCTTTCATATTGCACTTCCATGTAGTATCCTAAACCTGTTTTGCAAGTTTTCATCTACGCTGGCCCAGGTGGGGCACATGGGTGTGGCCAATCACACCCATTCTAGGGAAGGGATCTGAACTTGGAGTAAAATGTCCTGAGGAAGAAAGGCTTGGAAGCCACTCATGTCACACCTGGGAATGACATGAATCTCTCTCTCTCTCTCTCTCTCTCTCTCTCTCTCTCTCTCTCTCTCTCCCTCTACCACCTCTCTCTAATGTGTTTTGTACATTTTTAATATTTATTTTTAATTTATGTACATTGGTGTTTTGTCTGCATGTATGTCTGTGTGAGGGTATCAGATCCTCTGGAACTGGGGTTAAAAACAGATGTGAGGTGCCATGTGGGTGCTGGGAATTGAACCTGGATCTTCTGGAAGAGCAGCCCACGCTCTTAACCACTGAGCCATCTCTCCAACCTCCACTTTTTTTTTTTTTTTGAGACAGAGTCTCCGGTTGCCCAGGCTGGTCTTGAACTCACCATGTAGCTGAGGGTGTTTGTGATCCTCCAACCTCCACTTCTGTAATGCTTGAATTACAGGCTTGCGATGCCATGCCAGGGCTCAAACCCAGGACTTGAGGCTGGGCAGTGCTTTCCTGATGTAGGCACACCCCCTGTCTGTGTCCATCTTTTTCTGAAATCCGGTTCTTCATCCTCTTCTTCAGTCCAGTGGACTACCCTCCATATGTGAACCACTGCCTTCTTCACTGAATTCCCTCTTTACCTTTGTTAGCAAACAGTGTCTGTCCCTTAAAGTCACAGAATTCTAATGTCATGTGGCTCTTTGACTTTCTGAACTTGAGGAGAGTAATTTTAGTTACTTAGTCTTAGTTACTTTCCTATCACTGTGATAAGACACTGACCAAGGCAAATTATAAAAGAAAGCATTTAATTTGGGGCTCACAGTTCAAGAGGTTTCGAGTCCATGATGACCATGACAGGAAGCATGGCAGCAGGCAGGCAGGCAGGCAGGAGTAGTGACAGAGCAATAGCAGAGAGCTCGTTTTCTGGATCCATAAACCCGAGACAGAGTAAGCTAACTGGGAATGAATGGTGTGGGCTTTTGATGCCTCAAACCACACCACACACCCAGTGGCACACCTCCTCCAACAAGGCCACATCTCCTAATACTTTCAAATAGTTCCACCAACTAAGGACCAAACATTCAAATACATGAACTTCAAGCCATCACACCTATCTTATACCCCTGTAGTGGGCAGTCAGTTAAGCAATACACAGGAAGCTTTAGGCAGGTGGAGCAAGTGCCTAGCTAGGGTGAGTGTCCTCCCCTTCCTCATCTCTGTGACTGAAGGCGTCATTGGTAATAGACCTTTCTGCACTAAACCCCTAGATGTATCACTTGCAAGGAAAACATTAAGCAAGAGCTATTGTAAAAAATGAACATTTCACTTCATGTATTTATTTGAAGTGTGCGCATTGTGTGATTGACCCTTTCAGGTACTGGGCATGCAGGACTGAATCAGAGCATGAACCCTGCTCCCAGGGAGTTTACATGGGAGTGAAAGAAACAGACAATAAACAGATAAGACAGGGTGGGAATTGGGTACTCCTCTGGGGTAATAGCTCTGAAGAAGGGAGAGGTGGCATATCTGAGGCAGGTGTTTTCTAAGCTTCAAGGAATGCAAAAGCAGAGGTATGGAGAGGTGTGTGTGTGTGTGTGTGCGCGCGCACGCGCGAGTATGCATGTGTGAATGTGTGTACATGTATGTATGTATACATTTGTGTGCTCACATGTGTATGTATGTGTGTATTCATGTGTAGATGTATGTGTATATGTCTTTGTGCATGTGTATATAGAGTATATAATGTATATGTTTGAGTGTGTATACATGTGTGTATGTGTGCATGTGTGTATACATTGTATAATGTATGTTTATACATGTTTGCATACGTGTATGTATGTATTCATGTGTATGTACATGCATGTGTACATATGTGTGTATGTGTGCATGTATGTATGCATGTGTATGCATGCATATGTATGTATGTGTATATACATGTGTGTATACATGTGTATGTGTGCGTATGTGTATATGTGTGTATATGTGTGTGAGACAGCCAGGAGGCTTGAATGGCTAGAGCACAGAGAGTGGGGAGGAGACTGGCAGGATCAGGGTCTGGAGAAGCAGAAGACTGCAGTGTTCAGCCCTGCTTCCACATGCACACTTTCAGGACCAGACTGAAACAATACCTGTATGTGAATAATCTGTACGTGAACAGGACTCTGGGTGTTCTTCTGGGGCTGCCAGCCATCAGTCTCCTTTGCCCCTCAGAATCTATCTGCTTCTCTTGCTCAGTCCCCGGAGAGCGGAAGCCTGTGCTTCTTCACATGTTTAGTCTATGCCCTATATGTGGTCATATACACACATGACCATATATACTCCACATGACACATGAGATCTCTGTGAAATTTGTCACGATAATAGTCCCTCCACAAAGTCCTCTGGTTGTAGCAATAATACCTTCATTAACTCTGCCTAAGGTGGATTTGGCTCCTATGGCAGCCCTTGGCACTGTTGACACTTGTGACCACACCAGGATGTTCTTCATGTAGAAGGCCTGCCTGCTGGCTCTCCGTCTCCTCAGCCCTCGATCTTATTCTGGGTTTGAAATGTAAGTGCAGGGCATTTCTTCCTGTTAAATTTCCTCTTACAGGGCTGAGGACCCGGCTCAATCAGTCATTGCCTTGTAAGCATAAGAACCCCAGTTTGATCCCCAGAACTCACATATAAAAGCTAGGTGTGTTGTTCTCACTGTAATCCCATCACTGGGGAGACAGATCCAGACGGATCCCTGGAGCTTTCTGGCCAGCCAGTCTAGTCTATGTGGCTGGCTAGCTCTGAGCCAGGCTGTAAAATAAAAAAAAAAAATAAAAAGGTTGGATGGCAGCTGGGAAATGATGCCTGAAGTGGTCCTCCAGCCACCATCTGCATACACACACATGCACACACACATGCATACTCATAATACATGCACACACATGCATATACACACTCATGCACATACATGTATGTATGTATATGTACATGTACACACATGCACATACATACATACTCACACAACATACCATTTACTCACACACACATGTATATACATACACATATACACTTGTGTACACACATGCACACATAGATACACATTCTCACACATACCATACATTCACATACATGTGAACACATATACACACATACACACACACACATGCACACTTACATACACATTCACATACATACCATACACACATACATACATACATACACACATGTGCACACATATACTCACATGCACACATACATATATATAATACACACATACATATACACACTCACAAATAAATACATATATACACACACACATACACAGACATGCAAACACATACACACACTCTCACACACAGCAAGATATCTTGAGATTCTGATTTTCTCATCCAATGTATTTGTGATTCATTTCGGTTATTTTTTCATTTGTTTGTTTTTGTTACTTACAGGTCTCACGCCAAAGCCATCGAGTCTCAACTGCATTGATAAGCTTGGGCTGGCCCAGGCTTCCTGCTTGGTCTGGTCACATGTGGCAGGTGCAGTCATCCCCTTGGGGGGATCTCTGATCTAATCTGGCAGAAGACATTGCAGTCAGACATGAAGTCCTGGGGGAGCTTGGTGGCGGTGGGTGCCGCTGGGGAGTGCAAGCAGAGGCGACATGGAGGAAAGAGGCTCCGGAGAGCAAGCACAGCCAGGCAAAGGCAAGGAGGTGGGACGTTAGGGCTGTGCTCAGGAAACTGTACATGCTGTAGCATGTGTCAGCTGTTCACAGCTGGGAATGTAGGTCTGCCTGGCGAGAAAAGGTAGGTGCCAGGGGCCATTGGCACCTACAGGGTTTCAGAAGAATCCAGGGAACTTTGTTTTCAGTATAAATACAACTTGTGCGATTTCTAAAGTGGCATCTCTAGTTACACAATTCAGTGGTCCCCTAGTGTCCACAGGGGATTTGTTCTTAGACTCCCCGGGGGACATCAAAATCTGTCAGTGCTCAACTCCCTTATATAGAATGATGGATTTGCATCTTGCAACTAATTTTTGAATATCCTTTATTTTTAAAGCTTTCCCTTTTTACGTTGTGTGTGTGTGTGTGTGTGTGTGTGTGTGTGTGTGTGTACAGGCATACATGTGTGCCATCGTACTTGTATGGAGAAGTGAGAACAACTTGTGAAAGTCAGTTTTCTCCTCCACCGTGTAGGTCCTGGGAATTGAACCCAAGCCATCAGATTTTGATGGCAAATACCTCTACTCACTGAGTCATCTTGCAAGCCCTCATCCCGGCTTTAAAAAAAGAATCATTTAAATTTTTATTTCCATCACTTTTTCTTCTCTTTTTTTAGATAGGGAGACTAACCTCAGACTTGCTGTGTAGCCACATATGGCCTTGAACTCCTGATCTCCTGCAGTTCCCTCCCTGGTGCTGGGATTACAGGTATGCAGTGCTAAGAATTGAACCGAGGGCTTTGTGCATGCTGGGCAAGCATCCTACCAACAGCGCATCCCCTGCCTTCACAGTCTTTCTGAATACTTTAAACCACGTCCAGATTGCTTGTGATACTTAACACAATATAGATGCGGAGTAAACACTTGGTGTATGGTTGTGTTTAGGGAGTAACGACCCCACAGGAGCCCGTACATGCTCAACATGCATGCAGTTGGTTTCTGGAGTCTTTTTAGGCTGTGGCTGCTTGAGTCGGTGGCTGCAGAACAGCAGACACTCTGGAGGGCTGTCTGTGCTCAGGCAGTGAGAACCCCACTGGAGACTGCTGGTGTCAGCAGCTCTTCCCTTGGAGGGCACTCCTGAAGCTTAAGCCTAACTACACCCTTCCAGGACAGCTTATCATCCTCTGGGCGGGCTTGTGAGCTCTCCTTGGGGACACTCTGTTCTCACTCATGACACCCCATGCAATCGTTCCCTAGTCCTCCCACCTTGCCTTTGGCTCCAGGCCTGTCCCTGTAAGATCCTTGAAATTCTGGGAGCCCAGGATGACTTATGTTCTGAATTTAGCACCTTAGCCCAGCAGCGTCTGTCTTGCAAAACCACCACTCTGCCAGCTTCCCATGAAGGGGCCGTTTAATATGCAGCTGAGAAACAGCCCTACAAAGCAGAGAAGATAAGGTGGGAATGTTGAATATTCATTTTTGTGGTTAGAGGGTGTTTTTCCTATGATTCTGTTATTCAAATTAGCTTGAATTGTAACTTCCATTTCAACAACAAATGCTTAAAGAAACACAACAGGATAATTCCCCACTTTGTTCTGAGATTTCTAGAGTGGCCAGGGCTCTAGAATGTTTTCCACCATGGAGGAACTGGACCTGGGTGCTCAGTTTCTCCTCTCCTCAGAGGCTTAGCCTTGAGTCAAAGAGGAGGCTGGGAGAGGGATTCTGAATTCTGCCTCCTAGGTTAGCATTCAGCTTCTCCCATTTGAACTCTATGCGACCTTGACAGGATGGCAGGCAGACCAGCCCGAACCCCCAGCTCAGCCCAGGAAGCAGCAGGGCAGGGAAGTTAGATGAACAAGTCTCTCACCCTGTATTTTAGAACCCATAAAGTCCATTCATTCACTAGGCTGCAAAGGGAATTAGAGACCAGGCAGCAGTAACCATGGTAGGAAGGCACACAGCTTCCCACGTGTACATAATAAGAAAATATTTCCTACCAGCCCATACCTTTTTGGCTGTGTGCCAAGTCCCTTGTTGTGTATTGTCCGCCCCCCCATCCCATCCCATCCCCTACCCCCAACCCCCCACTCCCCAGTCTCTCCTTAGTTGAAGCCTGGAAACTTCTCTAATACGTTCCTTCTCTCCAATTTCCATGTGACAGCCAGCATATTTTTTTTTAAGAATATAAATAGAGCCTGGTATGCTGGCACATCCATGTGATCTAATCTCCCAGCACTCAGAAGGCCGAAGCAGGAGAATCATCAGATTGAAGCCAGCTCAGGTACATCTCAAGGATGTATCTCAAGGTGGGGAGAGGGTAGAGATTAACTCTTGCCTCCTGTTCTTAAATCTCTTGCATGGCTTCCAGTGGCTTCCACAGCCTCTGAACCCCACTTGTGCCACCATGCTCCCCATTTGCTGAATTTCCAATACTGATGCCTGGCATCTGCCAAGCTTGTTCCTGCCCCAGCACCTTGGCATTGGCTATGCTTGTTCCTGGACATAATTGTAATTTCCATTTCTTCTGACTGGCTCCACCTCATCTCTGGCCATCTGTCGCCCCTCCTCAGAGAGATCTTCCTGGTGCCATGTGGTCCTCCAGATGAATCTTTGGGCACACTCAAGACGTTTTTGTTTGTTTGTTTGTTTGTTTTTTTCCTTCTCTAATGATAACCTGGAGTACATTGTTCACTTGACCAGTCTCTTGTCTTACAAACGTGTTAGGAATGAGTTCAACTTTATTTCAGGCATCTCTATTTTGTAAGGATCCAGTACAGATCTTTTTTGGTTTTTAAGCAAGAACCTCATATAGCCAAGGCTAACCTAAAACTGGCGATGTAGTCCGGGTAACCTCGAGTGTCTGATACTCCTGCCTCTATCAATCAAGTGCTGATATCACAATACACACCGCCACACCCAGTTTATACTGGTATTGGTGAACGAATGCAAGGTTTCCTGCAGGCTAAGCAAGCACTCTTCAATTGAGCTACACCTCCAGCCCCAGTACAGCTATTTTTGTAAGGTTTATTTTATTTTAATTTGTGTGTGTGGAGTAGCCGTGTATGCAGCTGTCCTCAGAGGCCAGGAGAGGGCACTGGATCCTCTGGGAAAAGAGTTACAGGCAGTTATGAGTCATGAGACTTGGGTGCTGGGAACTAATCCCTGTTTCCTGCAAGAACAGAGAGCCCACTCTTCGTAAATATCAATCAAATAAATTCACGGAGGCCGACATCGGGCCAGGCCCCTCACGCATGTTTTCTAACCAAATCTTTACAATAACCCTGTGAGGTTGATTGATAAGCTTGTGACCGGAGGTTGAATCCATTTCTTAACATCTTGGTGGCGAACACACCATTGAACTGGAGTCACTCGAATCTACCCACACTCGTGTTTTCTGTGCCGGCCCCTCAGCATCTTGAGGCTTCACTAAACAACTAACAATCCGAGAGTTTTGAGCCTCCTTTCCCGCCCAAGAAAAATGTATGCATTCATAAAACAGATCCCTGTCAGGTACTGGAGGGTAGATTCTAGAGCCAGAGTGTGACTGTTCACCAGCCAGCTACTGTCTGTGTGACCCTGAATGAGTGACGGGCGCTCTCTGGGTTTTAGCTATATAATCTGTAAGGTAGACCTTTGTTAGGAGGATTATTGAGCAAACCTCTGCCAAGCCTTAGCATGTCAGACACTTACACAGTGGTAAATGGTACTGAGCATTTAGGAACCTCATTCTTCACCAACATCCCTTCCCACTTCAGTCTCGTCCTTTTCTCTCGGAGGCTTAGGAGGTCTTGCTGAGAGTTCGACCACCTACAGGTGGGAGCCCTCAAATTCAAGGACAGGTTCCCCGACACAGTCAGTCCTCCCTGCGGCTCTGACTCTGACTTCACCGCTAGCGATGCTAGCCCTCCCACCGCACCTGCCGGGCTTCTGCTGATCTGTCTTTTGCTCCATTAGGCAGGGCCGCGGCCCCAGAGCCCTGCGAGCTGCCCCGCGCCCTCGGAACGCTTCGGCTGCCCGCGCCCCGCCGCCCCCCGCCCGGGGAGGTGACGGCAAAGTGAATTAGCGCGCAGCCGAGGGCGCGGGGGCGCCGAGGTGCCCGGCAGCTCCGCGGGCGCAGCACTTCCCGGCCTGATATTTGCACAAAGTGCTCTCAGGGCTCTTTACATTTGCTCTTGCCCGCGGAGTTAGCGTTTCCGCCGAGCGCCGACTTCTCCAAAGGGCGCCCGCGCCTGTGTTTGAGCAGCGGCGGCCCAGACTCGCCAGGCGCCTGGGTCCCCGCGCCCCCTCCATCTTGCTCACCCAGCTACATTCTTTGCATCAGCGTTTTCCATCCATCCCCATGAACCACTCTGGGCTCGTCAGTTCTTGCCAGTTTCTGTCCGTTTCCAGGTCTCTCTCCCGTCTCTGCATCATCCCTCTCTGTCCTGTCCTCTCCCAGCTGTCTCTCTCTCTTTATTTTTTCTCCTACTAATCTCTCCCCCCGCCCCCCCCCCACACCCTCGGTTACCAGTCTCAGCTGCCCCTCACATTCCTGCGTTTTCTGTCTCCTTGGTAGCTAGGCCTGGTCCTTCAAGTCACTTCAAGGGTCCTTGGGGATCTAGGAGAATTGAGAAGGGTCCTCCGGTCTCATCTAGCCTTGGCCACCATTATGCACGAAGATTTGGGATAGCCAGTGCAACATCTACTGAGGTTTCCTTCTCCCAGTCGGTGTCCTACACCTCTGTGCCAAATCTAGCTGAGCCTCCTTTTTGCCTCTCTGAGCCAAAGTGTTCCCCCGGGCCCAGGAATGCTGAGGTCTCTCCTCCAATCACCATCCCAGCAGCCAGGCGGCCCCTGGGATTTCTGGGACTCTTGAACTGGAGATCAGTGGAGAGGCGCCAGGAAATACAGGTGACTGAGAATGTCCTGTAACAGATTTCATGTGGCCGAGTCCATCATGAAGATGCGGTCCCACGAGAAGCTGGAGTTTGTGTTAGCAGACAAGGAGGTGAGCATGGCAACACTCTGGCAGTGAACCAGGCTCCCCACGCCAATCCCCCTCTGCAATGTCCTTGTGGAGGCACTGGGACATATGCATGTACATGCACACACACGTGGTCATGAGTATGTAGGTGCATATGTGCACACCCACACGCATGCGTGGGGGTGTAAATGTGTGCATGTGGAGGTCAGAGGACAACCTCAGGTGCCATCCTCGGGAATGGTGTCCATTTTCTTTGAAATGGGGTTTCCCACTGACCTGGAACTCACCATTTAGGTTTGACTGGCTCTCCAGCGGATGCTCTGGCTGACATTACAAGCCTCAACACCATACTTGGCAGGGTTCTGGGGAGCTTCAAACGCATGCCTTGTGATTTTAAGTCAAGCGCCTTACTAATGGCTTACTGACGTAGCCATCACCCCAGGCCTAGAGTGTGTCTGCTCTGGAGACGAGCGCTCTAGCAGGGTTCTGAAATGACTTTATGCACGCATTTGCTTTAGCACGATACATTCTAATGTTATTTTTATCACTAAGAAAAGGCCTCCTTTATTCTGTAAGCATAATTTCAATCATGGGTTAAATATTTGTCTTAAATGACTATAAGTATTCTATGACTTCTAGAACAGACTCCCTCAAGGAGACTGGCTATCAAGCACTTGAATAGATCCTCCCTAATGTTTTGATTGTTTCTGTGGAGTCATTTGATCAATTAGGTAATCATTTCCAGTATAAAACCCGATATTAAAAAGTATTCTTCTGGAGGCAATTTGGAGTTTCTCATTAAAACGTTGGAAGGGGTTTTATTTGAATGTTATATGCAAACTCAATATTTAATATATTCTCTAGTACTTCATATTTTATTTTTCTTATCATAATTATATTTTATAAAGAATGTGTAATTAATTTTTAGATGCTTCTCAATGGAGCTACACAAGGTCTGCGGGAGAAAGAATAAGGAGGCCAAAGAATCAGCTTTCAGGTGAGTTTGTAGCAGCAAAGGGAACATTTTCTGAGGACCTGTGTGCTTTTGAAGATCAGAGAGGTTTTTTTGTTTTGTTTTGTTTTTTTCCCAGAAATCAGAGCTGTGAGTGGCCTTGGTTAGCTCAGACCTGATTCTGCTCCAAGAGAGATGGCTTCTGCCTCTGGGCCACAGTGTTGGCTGCGTCTCAGACAGGCATGGCACCCATCCGTCTTGCTTGAGCACAGCTGCTGTGCTTCCCTGACCACTGGAGCACAGACTGCAGCTGCAGAGCCCATGACAGCAGTGTCCAGGAGCCAAGCACAGCAGAGACATAGTCCTGAGCGTGTCCCTGGAGCACCCCCAGCATGGTTTTTGTCTCTTTCCCGAACCTTCCTGAAGACTCAATCACCCTCGTGCATTTGGAAATGTGGACACACTGACTTCTTAGGTGCCTGTTTGGTCCCTTGGATTTATGTGCAGTGGAGGAAGAGGATGTGGCATTAGAAGGCAGACTCTTCCTTTTGCTGCCTGTGACCTTGTCCCATATCTCATAGGTTACTCTCATTTTCCACATTGGCTACAGGATTGTAAGGAACAAATAGGAACATGCATGTCAAAAGGCATCATAAATGGTAAAGTGTGGTGAACATGGAGGGGTTGTAATCATTGCTGTCAGCAAAGTCAGAGCCACAATGGCTCTGACTGAGTCACAGGTGATCCTCGCTCCACTGCTAACTCTTCCGGAACTGTCCTCCAGTTAGAAGCCACACTGGAGCTGGTTGTCAGTGGCTGGGTGGTGAGCCAGACTTGGCTTGCAGAGGGTGACTTCCTCCCCAAGATCCAGCTCCAAAGCAACATGTCTGCTAACACAGCGTTCTTCATTCACTAAACAAACATCTACTTATTTATTTTCAAACCGTGTCTCTTTTTTACCATTCCCAAAATAGTACATGTTCATTCTGGAACATTTAGGAATATAAATATGCTGAAAGAAAAATGTCAGAGTCACCCCCAAATTCTGTTGCAATGAATGAGTGTCAGACACAAACACACATCTCCCAATTCTTCTCTGCATACGTTTGAGGAAAATGTTACATTGTATAATACTTGCATTTTGTGATCTGCTTTTTAAAAAATTCTAACAGTAATCTATGATCATTTACTAAGTCATAAACTACCCATATCTACAATATCATAAAATCACTGCCTAGCTATCCATACTGTTAAACATTCTGTGGTGGTATCTACTATGTACAGAGAGAGAGAGCCCTGTGCAAACCTCTCTGTCTCCTGGAAATTCTTCATCCTGCAGAGGAAGACAGATCACACCAGAACCATCCAATCCACTGAGACACAAGGCATTGGGGGTGGGGTGGGGGTGCCAGGAAGGAGAGGACAATTCCAAAAGAAAGAGTAGGAAATGCACCTTGACCCTGAGGACTGACCAAGAACGGCAGGCTGGACCGAAGCATGGGAAATAGCAATGAAATTCTGGGTTTCAGAAAGAGCATGTAGTAAAGTGTGTGAACCCATCATCAGAGAAATGATGAACCACACTGTGTTCTCTGCATGGAAGCTGGCACAAGGTGTAAGGTTTTGCATTAGAATTGACAAATTAAAACCTATGATCCCACAGGGAAGATGAGACTCATCATGAATTGTTGGACTAGATTTGTGACCTTGGGAAAGTCACAGAAGCTCAAAGTGCGTTAAAATCGGAAAGGCTTAGTTTTCTTCCAAATTCATGTCATCTAGATGGAGCATTGAAACCCATTGTAGGCAGGATGGTGAGTTGAATAAGAAAGTCCCCATAGGCTCATATGTTCGACTTCTTGGGCCCTAGCTAGCAGAACTGTCTAGGAAGGATTAGGGAGCATGGCCTTGTTGGAGGAAGTGTGTCCCTGGGGCTGGCTTAGGTCTTCAAAAGCCTTGTAATTTCTCAGGTATGATCTCTCTGCCTCCAGCAGATCAAGGTGTGAGCTCTCAGCTGCTGCTCAGTCATCTGCCTCCTCACCCTAGCTTTCCCACTCCAACCCTCCATGGAACCATAAGCACCAGGCAAACCCTCCCTTCCATAAATGGTCTTGGTCATGGTATTTTACCATAGCAATAGAAAAGTAACGAAGTGTATTAAGACAGTGTATTAGTTAAGTCAGCATTCTCTAGAGTCACAGAACTTACGGAACAAACCTCTCTCTCTCTCTCTCTCTCTCCATATATATGTGTATGATAGATAGATGGATGGATGGATGGATAGATAGATAGATAGATAGATAGATATGGCTCTTAGTTTCTTCCCACTGCTGGAGAGGCTAAACACAGGGAGCTAGACTGTTTTTACCCTACCCCACCACCATCTGGGCTTTAAGGAAGTGCTGAGACACTGCTCAGGGGATGGGAAAATGCAGTCTAAGGTCAGAGGCAGGAGTTTGGGTTCCCAAGCTCCTGGGCATTCAGTTGCTGCTGGAAAACCACACAGAGGAATCAGGAACAAAGTGTTGAGGGTCCATGGGCCTCGATAAGACCAGGACCGGGGGCTCCCAAACTCCTGGACATCCAGGTGCCTTCCGGGTCACACAGGGAGTTGGGGACAGAGTTGAGGGGCCCTGGGTTGAGGATGAAGACACGTCCAGGACAGGGGAATGGGAACTCCAGTTTAGCTCACTGGCAGAAAGTCCTTTCTTGGCAGTGGTTGTCCGGGAATGCTGGGGCCTTCTGTGGGAGGTTGAGCTGTGCAGCTCAGTAGTTAACGGCTTCCTCCATGCTCCTCACAGGGGTTCTCGATCAAAGATATACAGCCCTTGGTTCCAAACTGTATATTGGTTGTTCATCATGGAAAATGGGTACACACCACCTTCTCAGGGTGGACCAGAGAGATTAAATACCTTTTGCAGGAAGCAATGTCCAGGAAAAGAAGCTTATTGGCTAAGCCCTCAAAGCCTCTAAATACCACATTAGCATGGAGAACTGTTTTGGGCTACGTGACTGATGTGGGAAGTGGGGTCACATGTTCCAGGCTAGGGTGCAAACTCCCAGGTGGGTACCTGCATACTGGGGTCTCGGACCCACTCAACCTTACTAAGTTTCCTGGCACAGCCTACTGTCCCACATGTGTGTGTGTGTGTGTGTGTGTGTGTGCGCGCACACACACACACACGTATGTATGTATGAAGGGGATTTATTGAAATGACTTACAGGCTGCAGTTCCATTAATCCAACAAATGGCTACCTATGAATGGGAGGTCCAACAATCTAATAGTTGTTCAGTCCCACAAGGCTGGGTGTGTCAGCTGGTCTTCTGTATATGCTGGAATCCCAAAAAAGTAGGTTCCAACACCAGTGAAGAAACAGATGCCCTAGCAAGTCCAGGGCAAGCAGGCAAAGAACAAGACTTTCCATCATCCATGTCTTTATATACACTTCCACAGAAGGTGTGGCCAGATTAAAGGTGTGTCATCCCTTCTCAAGATCTGGATTAAAGCTGTGTCTTCTTACCTCAAGTTCCAGACTAGAAGTAGATTCACCCACTTCAAACCAAGCAGAATAACTCTTACAGGTGTGAACTCTATTTCTGGATTGTAGTTTATTCTAGATATAGTCAAGTTGACAACCAAGGACAGCCATCACAGGCAGGCAATGACTTGTCTGTTCTGGGTGATGCTAGGAGCTGCTACAACCATAGCTGTCCATTTGCTTATAAAAGTCAACCCAGCATGTGGCATAGACATGAGCACCCAGAACAGGCTCGCTAAGCCAAAGAAGCCAGCACCACTCTGATAACCAGCCTAGCCCATAGCAAGGGCTTGAGGAAGACCATGAGTGAGAACAAATATACCAAGTTTTCTAGCCCATCTGAAGAACAATCAAGGCATAAGCATCAGTTCTTCTTCATCCCCACTCTCCCTGGCAGAGGGCTTATCTGAGTTAAAGGCTTCTGGTAGGAGAAACAGATCTATTTAAACAAAAGGAAGCTTATTGTAAAGATATAAATAGTTGTCTTGGGAAGCCAACGGTAGAAACCATAGGACAATTTGGTCTCATAGGAATTGAAACTGGTCCTGGGGTCAAAGCAACTCTTCTTCTTCCTGTCCACCAACTTCCAAGGCTAAAGACCACCTAAGCATACATCCACATATCTACAACTACACAACCATGTAGTTCGTCATCTGTCCATCTGCAATGGTTTGGATAGAAATGGCCCCCGTAGACTCATGTGTTTGAATGCTTGGCCCATAGGGAGTGGCACTATTAGGAGATGTGGTCTTGTCAGAGGAAGTATGTCACTGTAGGGTGTTGCAGGTTGTCCCGTGCTGTCTGTATTCTGATATTAATTCTGCTTCCTCAAGAGGGGTTGCCCCCACGAGGAGTGGATCTTGTACTCAGGTGATTTCATGTGAATCTTCTCCCCAGTTTAACTGCTTGAATAAAGGCTGGAGCCTGTGATTGGGCAGTGGAAGGAAAAGGTGGGGCCTGGAGGTTTTAGAGAGTAGGGGAAAGATAGAGGAAGACAGAGGAAGAAGGATGGAGGAGGAAGAGCTGGAAAGAAGATGGAGCAGGACCACATGGCCTGGAGAAGCCGAAAGTAACAAGGGATCTCGTAGCTGGGAATAGATTAGAGTAGTGATAGATCTGCCCAATCTAGGCGTACAGCTTGTAAATATAATAACTGAGTTGTATGTTTTTTTTCACAGGCTTATTGGGGTTGGAGATTTGCTGTAACGTGCGGGATGCTCAAACTACTCCCAGTATGGTCGGTCCACAGTCTCCTACTGCCTGTGGATCAAGACCTCTCGGCTCCTTCTCCAGCACCATGTCTGTCTGCATGCTTCCTACCATAACAATAATAGATTGAACCTCTGAAACTTGAAGTCAGCCCCCATGAAATGTTTCCTGTATAAGAGCTTCCATGGTCATTTTGTCTCTTCACAGCAATAAAACCCTAACTAAGACACCATCCATCCATCATCCGTCTATTCATCTATTTAATCCTCCGTCCTGTGAAACTTTGCGAAGCTGCCCTCTAGTGAGCCTGTGCCATCGGCTAGCGTGCACTACAGCAAGAACAGACATGAAGAGGCAAATTCTTCACCCATAAGCGGTGCACAGCCTAAAAGAAAATTAGTCATATTCATGCATCTCATCCTTCGGACAGCATCTCTATGTGCCAGGTCAGGACTGATCCTGAGGATGCAGAGATGAATAAGGCTCCCGCATCCCTCCCCAGGAGTTCACAGCCCAGTGAGGGGGGACCCACGGGTGCAATCATCAAGCCATCTGACTGATGCTAAAAAGAGAAATTGGTTGGCTGATTAATTGATATTCTGCTTTGTCCCAGAAGAGATAGAAGATTTAAAGATTCGTAGATTAAGATTCTGAGATGTGTAGCAATGTGGACCTGCTTTGCAATTGTATTGTTGGGGTCATGAGGTCAGAGCACACCCTTATGGATGGGAGTGGGGTTTTCACAACAGGAAATGAAATGTCCATTGTCAGCCTTCTAAGAAAGATGTCATCCCTGCGGCAGGAAATGAGGGTCTGGGAAAGCAGGCCTTAGCAGAAGCTGGAGAAAAGGCTTTCTGCCTGAGGTGCTGGGGCAGTCAGTTCTAGACTCTGTAGTGTGGAGGTTCCTTACCCATTTCTTGAGGCAAAGGGGTGAGTTGAAAGGTGAAGGTCCCCAGATAACATTGGGGCCAGCTAAGAGGAGGGACCCAGAGATCATCCTGAAAGGAAGGCTGAGGCAGATCTGGACTGGGTCCATCCTTTTCCCCAGGGTGCCTTCTCCTTCACCGAACAACTGAGCAGACAATTGGTAGTGCACATTGGTACTGCATAGAGCTAGAGGGGGAGATGGTAACCACTAATCAGAGACTACAGAATAAAGGAGAACACATAACCTCCTGACTATCACCGACCCTTCAATAGAGCATCTTTAAAAGTCACAGACTGTTTGGGGGAGCAACAGAGAAGATGCTGGGCTCATGCTTGCAGCCCATGAAAACATCTGAATTATAGTAGAAACTATTGACTAAAGTAAATAAATAAATAAAAGTGTGTGTTTGCTTTGTTTTTGAGACAAGGATTCATGTAGCCCAGGCTGGCCTCTGTCTTGCTGTGCAGCTAAGGATAACCTCAAACTCCCGATCTACCTGCCTTCCCCTCGCAAGTGCTAGAATTATAGGCATGTACTGCTGTACCTAACTGATGTATTTGCTGCGAATCAGACCCCAGACTTACCTCATGCTAGGTTAGCACTCTACCAACTGAGCCACATCTCCAGCCCCGACTCCAAAGTGGAAACTCCAAAGGAAAGCTGCAAGTCGAAAAACATCAGATGTTTAATGAGAAGTCTCTGCTGGCATCAGGTTGACTCCATTAATGGCTAGATTCATATACATTGCTTAACATCTGAAATCAGTATACAGATTTGATTTTCTCTTCTCAAGAATCCTGAAGAATGCACAGGACGGACAGAAAATATCAGCAAACATAAACATTGGCTACTCATAACTAAAGCATTTCGAAAGCCAAATTATATATTTAAAAAAGTCTTTTCAAAATATTTAATAGCAGGAAATTACTGAGAAATATGAGCATGCTCTAATATGCAAGTTTGGGGCAGGCCCTTCAAAAGCCAGAGAATCTGGAGACAGTACCAGTCTTTAAACAGTTCTGATTTTAAGTAAGGCCACTGTGTAGGAAGCTCCGAGGGCTCCATTCACACCGTGGGCTATTTTACTCTCACCAAAGAACCAGGCTGGGTGGCTATACAAGGTGACCTGAACATGGGTGTGGGGTGGAGTGTGGGGATTGGACAGGACATTAGTTTAGAGGTCAAGGAAGGCATGGGACAACACCCAGAGAAAGTAGCTGTGTCCAGGGAGCAATGCAATGACGCGGCAGAGAGGGCTGAGCACACCCACCACTGGAGCTTGGTCTTGGCTGTTTGCTCACATGCAAGCAGGGGAGACAGCCCTACATACAAAGAGCTGAAGTCAGAGGCTGTAACTGTGACAAAGGATACAGCAGTCACCAGAGCAAGGGCAGTGGGGGAGGGGGCGGGGAGGGAGAGGAAGAAGGTAATCCCAAATGAAAGGTCTGGGAGGCAGCATAATAAGGCTTGATGCACACAGCGTCTCAGAGCTGTGCAGGAATTTATTCAGGCGCTGAGCCAGAGGTAGCCACCATAGGATCCAGGGCACTCTGGAGGTCTCTGGGGTGTTTTGCCAGCTTGCTCCGTTGGCCCTTTCTGTGCCGAAAGATGTCAGCCATCAGATGCTGTTAAATGCTACCTGGACAAAACCTTGCTGGACAGGGGAGCAGGGTGCAACTTGACTGGAAGCAAAGGTGTTCAAACGGGTTCAACCTCTTTTTTTTTCCCTCTCGACACCAGCTTGGCAGAGCATGTGCCTTCAGGGAGCTGTCCTGCTATCCTAGAACTGTCCCCCCAACCCCCAGGGCTTCCTGGCCACAAATACCCCACCCCCCACCCCCAATAATAGCTTCCTTGTTTTCTACATATTTCTAAAACCTCTCCTAGTGGAGAATAGGTATGTAGATGTTTAAAGAAAGCGGCCCAAGGGAAGCACGTATTCAAATGCAGTGCTATGATTCAGACTCAGAACTGGACAGGGTGGCCAGGACCAGCCCCACACTGGAAGAGCAAAGATTTTTATCCCTTTTCTCTCCACAAGGGAATGAAAACAAAGAGGCATTTCAATGTCAGGTCAAGGTCACCCCATGTCAGGGGAACCAGAGTCCCAACCCCAGACTGTCTGTGTAGAGGGAGAGGCAAGGCTCAGACTAGGCTTTATCGTTGGGAGGGTTTTAGCTTGCTGGGTGAATAGGGAAAGACTTTAGGGTATAGATGACTGTGATGGACAAGTCACATCGAAAAATCAGTTCCTCAGGGGTGGAGAGATCACTCATTCATAAAGTGCTTGCCTCAAAAGCATGAGGACCTGGGTCAGAGCTCCAGCACCCACATAGGAGCTGAACACGAGGGGCCAGAGATACAGCTCAGTGGCTGAGAGCACTGTTTGCTCCTAAAGAGAACCTGGGTTGCTTCAGTTGCCTGCACCTACCCTACAGCTCACAACTGTCAGGAACTCCAGTTCCAGGGGAACCAATCCTCTTTTTTGGCTTCTGTGGGCTCCTGCATACATCTTCTGCAAGTAAACCAACAGCCAAACATATTAATTCAAAAGAAAGAAAGAACAAAAGAAGAAAGAAAGAAAGAAAGAAAGAAAGAAAGAAAGAAAGAAAGAAGGAAGGAAAGGAAGGAAGAGAAAAGAAAAGAAAAGAAAAGAAAAGACAAAGATGTTGGATTTGGATCTAATATTCCCAGGGCTGGAAAGGCAGAGACAGGATTCCTGAGACTTGCCGGTCAGCTGATCTAGCCAAATTAGTTGATTCCTGAGTCTGTGAAAGGCTGTGTCTCAAACAATAAACGTGACTGGAGAAAACACCATCGACCCTTGGTCTCCCCACGCACATGCGTACACACCTACACATTTGCCTGCTAGCCAAGTTTCCACAGAGATAATACTAAAGCAGGTGAAAGTGAGGTACCCAGGGTCACGCACTTAACCAATATATAGGCTAGGTATCGTGACTGCCCATAACACTCTAGACCAGAGGAAGGCGGGTACCATTTCCTAGAGGCAGGCATCTTCCAAGAGGTGAAGGGACTTGTCCGTAGTCCTCTCTGCCTTCCATCCTGGAAGTTATTTCCTAGGAACTCCCACTTCATTGATAAAAGCCCTGGGCTTCCCACAATTCCACACTCCTAGATCAATCGCTCCCCGTCTTGCCACAGAGGCCCCTGTCGCCACTAGATTACTTTTAAGGTTTTCAATAATTCTGTGCAGAGACGGAGCAGCATAAAGCAAAGCTAAAAATATCATTTTTCTGTAGCTGTCATAACAACATTTGGGCTAATTGATTCTCAATAGAATAATGACATCCAGTATGTAGTGAGAAATATTCATGAAGAGATCTGTGAAATCCTCGAGGTGCCGGGCCGCGCGCAGCCCAGGACAGCGGGAGAAGGCGGCTGCCTAGACGGCGCGTGCGCAGTACTGCCGCACTGCACGTGGTGGGCGAGGCCTGACTGCCAGCCAGCCTGCAGGACTGTCTTTGGACATCAAAGAGCCTTAGTCACCGAGGACCAGGCTCCCAGCCCCCGAGGCTGCTTTAATCACAGCAAGGTGATGAAAAGATTAGAGGGTATGATTTATGGAGCGAGATTAGCATCTGAGGAGTCGAGAGGGAGAAAAGAGAAGTCTCTCCAAGAAGTTGAGATAACAAAGGCTGCCGGAGGAGTCAGAGAGATGGGGGAAGGAGAGGAGGAGGCTGCAAGGCTGGGCCTGAGATTTGAGTGGACTAGGGGAAGAAGGAGGCAGTTAGGGGTAGGTGGGAGAGAAGAGAAAAGCTTCCAGTTCCACACTAGTCTGTGGAGATGTTTTGACTTTGTGGCACTTTGTGGCAGCTAAGGCTTCCAGAGCATTCTTTCAAAACTGCCGCAGGAAGCTCTCTAATGGGTTCAGCAAGAAGGGATGCCAGTCTGGGGATCCTTGGGAGCAGTGGGGACATTGAAGTGGACTGTGACCATGGTCTTTAATGCTCAGGGTCTTCATGCTATGTGACCTAAGTCCGACCTAGCTTTGCAGAAGTGCACTGTGTGCAGCTTGAAGGTTTGCATGTGTCTGTGGGTCGGTGTGCCCACACGACACTCTCGTGTTTCAAGCAGAAGATACACGTGGGGCACATTTCATTCTCGCTGCAGCCTGGGGAGGCAGGGACTTTTGTTATTGCGTTTCTGCAGAAAAAGCAAAGCTGAGATGCAAAGAGCTTATGAATTATACCAAGTCACACAGCTTTTAAGGAGCTGAGCTGAAATTGGGGCTCAGGTTTGTTCAACCAAAACCCACAGAGAGAAGAGGAGCAGGGTGTGTGTGTGAAGAGGTGGGACCCATGAGGTTTGTGTCTACTGGGTGCGCACTGAAGTATGTCCCTGGGTGCACTCTCCAGGTTGCTAAGTATGCATCGTAGGAGGTGTATCAGATGGGTGTGTCTGCAAGACAGGACAACAATCTTATTGATTTACTACTGAACCCCACAAGAGACACCCCACACTGAAAGCCTTAATTCCTCCCCCCCCACCAAGGTTTATTGGCCTCTATGTTTAAGTGTGAGCCTTCCATTACAGTCACCCCCTGTCACTCTTTTGTGTCCCCACCTGTATGACCCGTGTCCCTGCATGTTCTCACCTGTTACCTTTGGAAGATCTTGGTGTGATTTCTGTGAGGTCAGTCTGTTCTATTCTCCAGATTCCTTTGTATTGTAAAAGTGATCAAGGACGTTGTACCACCCCGCCTATATGGAGGAGCCAGCTACCCCTGCCTCTGTTGATGAGTCATGCCGAGAATGTTAAGATTGGTCTCGTGGAAGGTGCCCAGCGTGTGTACAAACCTTTGAGTGTCACGGGACAGTTCTGGAGAAGGGCAGGTCTCTGTCTCCTCCTGTTCACCACTTGGTGCCAGGAACATAACAGCTGCTCAGTAAATAGGCATCATATGTTTTCTGAACATGCCACTGCTCTGAACCATCAGGGCCACCCACACTTTATAATCTGGTACCTGAAATGGCTCCTTTACCTTCCTTCTGCCTGCTGTTCATTCTCTCAACAGGGCTTAGAGGCCAGAAAGTCCTGGCGGTCCATATCCAAGGAAGATATTGTTTACCTCCCATCCCTGTAGGTATAACTCCATGTACTTCAGTTCCTCCTGCCCATCCCTCTGCATCCATGGACAGGACTAATAATGGATACTAGTCTATGGGTCCTAAGTATTGACCCCTTGTTAAGGGTCAGAACCAGCTCTAAGTTGCTAGTGGGGCTACCCTTATCCCAATTTTACTGATGAGGCATCTGAAGCTGAGTTGTACATTTCCCACAGCCATGCAAGCGGTGCTCCACCTGCACCTGAAGTGCAGATCTAGAGCTGAAGTCTGACATGGCGTCACTGCAGTACTCAGTCTCCTCCATGTTGGTTTGAATTCCCTCCAATGTGCACAAGCAGATGGAGTTATCATCCCAACTCCAGATGAGGAAAGGAAGCAGAGACTAGTCAAGCAACTTGGGAAGGGCCAGACAAGTACTGACTGAGAAAGCTGGAGTTTGAGTCCACATCTGCCAATATAGCTCTTAGCCACAGGGAAGGAGGGAGGAAGCAGGGAAGGGAGGGAGGAAGGAAGGCAGCAGAGAAGGGAGGGAGGAACACTGCTAATGGTGGGTGTTCTAGAGTTGGGTGCCAGGGTCCTGGAGGAGATTAAATCTCAGTACCCTGAAGGCCCTAAGAGAAGGCCCCTTGCAGGTGAATAGGTGTGCTTGGGGTTAGACCTTCTTCAGGAGGCCAGCTGAACAATAGCCATATTATATATTCACAAGGGACAAGAGTCCCCAAGACACTGTCCACAGTCTTCTTGTTAATCTGGGAAGATGGTCGTCCCCATAAAGCAAGACAGTGTCCCCATAAGGCATTATAAACAGTGTGAATCTCTATCCAGAGGTCACCTGTGGTTAAAAGGCAGAGGAGTTGATGGTACATATCCAGACCCTGCCATCCACCAGTCAGATAACTGGGCTAGCACATGCTCCCTTGAACTGCAGTTTTCTCGTGTATACAATGGCAGATCACTGCTTACCCTTCCTCTCTGAAGCCTCTTGGGTAAAGCTTCATGTCTGTGGATCTATGGATGTAGCAGGGTGGGAAAGGTGACAGAGACACATTCCCCCTGAAGTGTGGACCCTGGCGGATCAGGTCAAGAAGTCTTGGCTTGTCCTGAGTCCTGGAGCACAGCAGAACTTCTATGTCAGCCCCGGAAGGCCGTTCTACTTCTTGAGATGAGTCAGTCTATTATCTGTTCTTTGTACTGTTCTTTCATTACTTTTGATCATTGGTAGGGGAGACATTGAGCCAAGTACTTTGTGGAATCCAAGGGGTCAAACAGACAAGGACCCTGACACATTTCCAGAGATGAGGTACATGCATAATCACTGGGCTGTGAGGCAAAGAAGGGTTGGCGTCATTAGGGGACTGGAGGGAGTTTCTGACTAAAAGACAACCTGGAGAACGCTTCTAGCAGAGACAGTCAGGAAATGCATGCTGGAGGACACCACAGCATTTAGAGTTTGGGAGGAGCCTTGGAGACTGTAAACATATTGTCATGCAAGAAGAGGCTCTTGCAGGGAGATGGTGGTTCATGAATTTGAATTTAGCAAGCATATGCACACAATGTAATAAGGGTTTTAAAAAATAAGAATGAAGAGCAGCTATGGGGAAAGCAAGAATTCCGCCCTGTGCTGCACTTAAGAGACAAGGTGAGAGACAGATCTTGCTATTTCCCCAATGGCTTTTAGGTTCTCTGGGGCTTCCCTATGAGCCGCTTCACCCGGAGAATAATTCTACTGCTCCAAGATCCGAATTCTTTATGTAACGTTAGACCTCAAATCCAGCCAACAGCTTCATCTGGTGCTTAACCCAAAGAAAAGTGATTTGTTCCAACAATCTGCTGCCTCGGACTTAGAGAGTGATGGCGTCTTGGTCCCCCTCCTAAGGGATTTGTAAGGGTAATTTTGACCATGCCTGGTTTCCCGTTTATACACTGACTTTAAATACCATCTCTACATCACACAGACGACTGCCATGGGAGCAGCCGGCACAGGCATGACGTTGGGTACAGCTGGGATGTGCAGGAACGTAATTAGAGGGCTCCGTAACTGTTAAGGGCCCGTTGGATTCCAAGAGCTGGTGAGTCGGCTGTGATCTTTGGAATCCTCATTAGAAATTCTCTCCAGAGCCTGGGGCATATGCTTTTGCTCGTCTTTAATAATGGCAAATCTTCATGCTTTGAGGTTGGATTTGATTTCGGGAAACAACCACAAGAGGCATTTGGAGCCCAGCCTGGTGCAAGAACAAGCTGGAGAATGTGCTTCTGGTTAAATGGGAGGTGTGACTGCAATTGGCACATGCAGATTGCCAAGTTCAGGTAGAAGCCAGAGCAGGCAGCCCCAGGGGGAGCACCGAGTGACTTCGGGGAATGCCAGCTTGGTACAGAAAGAGATTCTTCAATCCTCCAGCTTGGTATATAGGCTTCCCCTATAGCCTGACCTGACTGTCTCTTCCCACAACTCCATTTCCAGAATATTCTCATGTACTTGGAAGTTGGCAAGTGCAGGTTCCAATAAGAGGTAGGATCAGAGTGGGGAGGGACTCAATCTCTGTGTGAGCTCTCTGGTACATTGATACACAAAGCCACTCAACAGGAGTGTCCTCCACAGCTTAATTGCTATATGTGGACAAGAAAGAGACTGAGAAATGACCTCACTTTCAGGATGCCAGAATCACAGACTTTACCCAGGACCTGGTGCCTGACAGCCTTGACATCCCATGAGCAGCAGACACAAGGACAGAGGTAGGACCTCACGGGAACCCACACGCATCTTCCTTCATCTTCTGCTTCTACCACCTGGGACTGTTGCCTTATTCTAACCCAACTACCTGTATCCCTGTCTCCCATCTACTCAGCACTGGGCTCCTTTTCTGGGTGGCTTCCTCACTGACTCCAGAGATACTTCTCTTTGGAGAGACAAGCTCCCCAAACAAGGACTATTCTAAGCTGTAGTCAGAGAGTTTCCAAGGGTGGGGCCATGCTTGTTGGAGTGCTTGCTTCACAGTTTTGTTGGTTTGGTTTGGTTTGGTTTTTTGAGACAGTGTTTCTGCCCAACAGTTCTGGCTATCCTAGAACTCACTCTGTAGACTTCAAACTCACAAAGATCCACCTGCCCATGGCCCCCAGGTGCTGAAATTAAAGGCATGAGCTGATACTGCCCAGCAGTCATTTTTAATTGCCTGCAAACGATGGTCCACCTGCTCATCTCATTCTGAGAGCAGGGAACCCACGGGCTTTGGGTTTGGAAGAGTCTGCAGTGTGGTGCATTCGAAGAGAAAGCTGACCAAGAGCTCACACCCATGACAGCTCACACCCCACAGACACCCTCTGCACCCTGAGATGATGTATGCTTATCCACTCCGCATGGTCACAAACACTCAGCCTACAGGGGTGCATGTGTACAACTTCCCACCCATCCCAAGTGGCCTGCATGTGAGTGTCACAGCCCTTCCAGAGTTCCGCTAGGCTCCTGGGGAACACTGAGACTTTGAGGACTGACTGAGACCACTGAATAAATGCCTCTCTCCTGTTTTCAGCAGAATGGTAGAGGATAAAAAAGAACAGCCATGGAGATGGCTTGGAAGGCAAGGCAAGCCTGGAAACCAGAGTTTGGTCCCTGAAACCCACATAAAGGTGGAAGGAGAGGACTCGTTGCAGAAAGTGGGCCCTTAACCTCCACATAAGCCGTGACCCCTGTGCCCACAAGTATATCCAGATTAAAGTAATAACAAATAACTTTAAAATGTCAATCTTACAGTCCAGTGTGAGCCTTGCAGTCTTGAGCAAGTCCCTTCTTCACGCTAGACTTCCTATTTCTAGAAGGTGGACACCAGAAGGACCCCTCCTACACGAGTTCATAGTGAGGGCAGGATAGCAAAGAATACTCTGCTCCGTGTAGAAAGTCTAAAAAAAGGATTTATCACCACAACAATTATAATTTTCAATTGAGGAGCAGACACCTCAGCAACCTGTCCAGACTAGAGTGAGCCATGCAAACCCACCCTGGATAGGTCAGGGCATTTGTCCCTTGTCACATCTGGACCACATCTGGACCAATACCTCAGTCTCCAGCCTCAGGTGGCTCAGCACTTCTCATCCAGATCTGAGATTTGTGTTAAAAGTGGAGCTGGTCAGTGAGGACCCAGAAATGGCCAGGCGATTCCCAAAAGAACTTTACATAATCAATGCCGCATCTATTAAAAAACATCTATATGCAAAGATGACTCTTGCCCCAGCTGATGAAAAAGTGACTATTGGCAAATTCCTGACAAATGTTTCTGGGATGTGAGGACTTTGGGGAAGGTAAAGAAGACAACAGGGACATGGTGACCCCTTCCACTTGCAAGAGAAGGTGTGTTGGTGGTCCGGGGACTAGAGGAAGTGGGCAGGGAGGATGAGGAGAGCCCAGCAGAGTGCTCACTTCAAAAAGCCTCCCCAGAAGGTGACATGGGGTCACAAGTGGCTGAAGGGACATGCACTTGAAAGATGTGTGGATTATACTGCAGAGGAGCCAGTGGGCCTCCACACGCTGTGGGCTTCCTGTAACTGCTTGAGAAACAAACAGTTCCAATAATACAATCCGGATATGGAGAAGGGGTGGAGTGGGGTGGCTGAGGCACAGACAGTGGCTGGAAAAACAGCAAGCAAATCTGGCCTGGGCTTCCTGTGATGAGAACTTTCGCAACTTTAGTGAGCTGGTGGGATTGAAAAGCAGGACTGGGCTTGGGGTGCATCTCACACACAGTAGAGATGGGCTCTTGAGGTGGGGGACCCAGATCTGCTCCTTGTAGGAGAGAGTGGAGGTTGGGGGTAGAAATCAGTGAGGGGGAAGGCCAGGTTTATGTCTCAGGAAGTCAGAGCAGGTGTTCTCAAGACTAAAGGATGGGTGCACCTGTACATGCAAGAATTCTCTGACATTAGGTATAGATATGCACACGTTTGTCTAAGGAGAGGAACCATCACGTTCCTCCTATTTCCAGGGTAGCAAGACTTCAAACGAGTGTAATTAAAGGCCAGGGTACTAATGTTCCCGGCTCCTTTCTAACGGTGTGGCTTTGGATAAGTTACCAACGTCCTTACATCTTATTGTTCTTCATCTGCAAAAGGGGGACTAGTAATAAAAGATTGTAGATGAGGCAGGGTTGCAAAGTGTCTTGTGTATGGTAGACCCACACACTGGCTATTCTTAAACACGCCGGTATAAAGATCATATTACTCTCTTGAAGATAAGGGAACAGAGGGAAGTGCCTTTAGCTTGTACTTGGGCACAGTGTGTAAGGGTGGGTGGGCCCGTGGAGGTGGAACCGGAGCTGGGGTGCAGAGTCAGAGGCTGCTGGCAGGAAGGCAGGCCTGCGAGCCGCTTGCCCTGCACCCTCCACCTGGCAGTTTGTATGCAGCGGGTGTTGTGAGAGTGTGTCCCCAAGAGGGGAGGGCTGCTCCATAAGACTGATTTGTTGCTGCTGAACCTCATTAATCAAATCTTACCGGAGAGAGCCTCCTGCAGCTGCTGGCAGGTCAGCGTCGGGGAGATAAGTGATGTAGCCAGACCCAGCGAGGGGGAGAGATGAGGCGGTCATAAGTCTTGACGGTGGCAGGCTCTGAGGCAGGAGCTCTCAGCCTGGCGTCCTCCGAGCCTGGGGCAAATCTCCATTGGCAGGGCAACATTCTTCCTCCCTAGGGATGCTCTGGAGAAATGGGAGCTGGGATGGGATGCAACTAAGAGGGGAACCCTGGAGAAGCACGGCTGTTCCATGGATTAGCAAATGAGTAAAGATAGCCTGATATTTATGAGGTCTCTGGCCTCAGTGTCTCCCGGCAGGCACCCACAGGGTTTCCCAGCCATACCCTTGGTTGGTCCTGTGAACAACCCCGTTCCCCAAGCAGTAGTTCCACTAAACATGAGCATTGATCCTCTCTGCTTCTGCTCAATGGGTCAAATTACCTTGATGCTTTGAGCCAGAGGATTTCCCGTGGTAAATGCAGCGTTGGCACCCTGTGGGTCCTTCTTTCGTCCTCATGAGCAGTTCTGGAATGTGGTTACCGTACCATCTTACAGACCCAGAAACTGAGCTCAGCATCTAGGGTTGTGGAGGTCCAGGAATGGGCTCTTCGTAGTTTTTCTGGCTTGGTATATCGGGGTGTTGAGGCAAGAGGCTATGCCAGGAGTCCTGAATGCAGCACAAGGGCCTGTCTTGCCTGAAGCACCGTCCCCAGTTTAGTACTAACCTGATTGTTTCCTTGGGCCAAAGGGCCTGTTTCTGCTCTTTACCCAGGGCCAATTCTTTCTGTTCTACCACAGGAGGTCCTGTGAATGAGGAAACTGAGCAGGGGCCTTGCTACCTGTCTCTCAGGCTCCAACTACCCAGCTAGATGACTTTGTGTCTTTATTTCTCTGAATACCCATTTGCTGTGAAGAGGAGAGGAGAGGAGAGGAGAGGAGAGGAGAGGAGAGGAGAGGAGAGGAGAGGAGAGGAGAGGAGAGGAGAAACTTGTAAAATTTTTGGGATAGTGCTAGGCACATAGGAAACCCTTAATGTTTGCTCTTCTCTATAGGGACCCAGAGAAGAATCTATCTGCCTGGTCACTCCCTGTAGGAGCCTTGTGGTTCCACCTCTGCCTTTGGTGATGTGGGTCTCCTGCCTGTAGGCACTCTCTCCACAGCAGGCCTTGTTTTTGCAATACTCATGCTCTACCCATCCTGGGCATCTTCCTTCTCTGCTCATCATGTTCCGGAGACCACAGGTTACCTTCAAGTCTTGCAAAGCAATAGACAGGACACGTTGTTTCATTTAAGGACGACACGCTCTGCAACCTGCAAAGCTGAAATGAAAAACAGCAGAGGAAATGGGCCGCTGAAGAGTCGTCTCCATGGTCAAGAAGACTTGCTGCTGTTATGGAAAGATCAGGAGGCTCAGAGCTGTCTGCAACTCCAGTTCCAGGTCTGACAGCCTTTGGCCTCCACAGGCACCCTTGCACACATGGCAGGTATTGATTCATGCACTTAAAACAAAAATAAATAAATAAAAATGTAAAACATGTGGAGGAAAGGCTACTTAGTGTTTCAGATAATGTAGGCAGACAATACCTGGTAGACCCCAGCCCTGCCCCCCCATGATGCATGCATACACACACACACACACACACACACAGACACGCATGCACACACACACAAGTGCTGTGCTTAGCAGCATCTTGCTTGTCTTATAAACCTTAGCTCATGTCATCTTCACAATGACACTATGTTCCAGGTCCTTATTACAGGCCTGCTTTACAGTAGAGGAAGCTCGGAGAGGTCATATGACTTTCCCAAGGAAGCCCAGATACTGAGTGGCAGAACTAGGCTTCCCACCTAGCGACTGGCTGCGCCCTTAACCCCAGAGGGGACACCCCAGCACAGAATAGGAGACCTTCTTCAGGAATTCAGAAAACATCACCTCCTTCCCTCCTACACAACATCGAAAAGGCCCCCACTTTGCAGGGCTGACTGGGCCCAAGTTCAGGAGTTATTAACTTCTTCATACTTCTCTCTTTGCCTCGTTCTGGGGTAAAACTGCATTTGGTTTTTAAAATTCCCTTTTTATTTAGTCGCTGTGAATGTTAAGAACTGCCAGTACTGGGAGCTGAGATCCCATCCATATGCCAGGTTTTAAATAGCAGACGAGAAACAAGTTGACACAGGGAGACCAAACTCATCCCAAACATGCAGCTACTGCACTGTTCAGACACGAACCCGGTGCCCCCACCCCGCCCTGCCTGCTCGCCCTGTCTTCCCACTTCAAATGCTTGCAGAAGTCATCTTTCTTGTTTCAGAAACAGCACACTCTCCATCTGCTGCTTTGCATGTGTGAAGCTGTGAGCAGTGGCCCAGGCTCCCAAAGGTGCTTGTTTGGACTGTTGGTTTGCCTCAGGCCGTGTGAGTGACCATCACGACCATCCCTTCTACCTCATGAAGCCACAGGTCCTCCATGGCTATAGCGACCAAACTTCATGCCCTGAAAACACATTGGGGTGGACACTGTGTTTGCCAAAAGAGACTCCTTGACCTTGGATAGGAACGGCAGATGTTGTCCTGACCTTGGATATTATTTTCCCCTCTACAGAGTCGTTGGTTGTAGAAGATGGAGCAAGGCATGATGGTCAAGGCCCTGGACCTAGCCTCAACTGCCTGGCTTAAGGACCTAGGAACAAGCCCTATCTGAACCTCAGTTTCTTTTCCTGTAAAGTGGGGTTTCTCAGTATTGCTTGCCTTTTGGAGAGCATTGTCTTGAGGGTTAAGAACCCGATGTTAATACTAAACACTGGGGCTAGCATGACGTAAGCGGCAATGAATACCACTTGGGGTCACCACAGCCTAGGACTGCCTGCCTCCAGAAATCCCTGGGTGGAGTCCTGTGTCCATGCATGTAGGTCACCAGCCTGGGCTTTGGTACTTGTTCTGAGCCCTCATTACTGGAGTAGACTAATTCCACGGGGAATTCAACACACCTTTCAATCTTCAACCACCCCGTTTTTTCTCCAGCCTGAGCCCACAGGGCCTGTCTGGGCTACAGGGAGGGGGCAGGGTTGATCTATGGGTTGGATAACCTGCCTGGGGAAACGGAGGGGGCCTCTGACCCAGGGGTAAATCATGGACTTCCCCCAGGGCCCGTCAGTTTCCCAGGAAAGGAGCCCGGGGCATTTGTTATCTCAATGTTTCCCCTGAGGGGCTGACCACATGATTCATTTCACTCACACTAATTGGATGTAAATTAGATGAGAAATCAGTAATTTGTCCATAGATTTGTCATTCCAGTGGTGGCTTTCCAGCTTTCCAGGCAGAGCGAAGCCTTGGCCATGCAGGCACCCCCCAGCTGTATGGAAGAAAGAAGAAGCCTTCCTTGGGGGTGAGGGGTGAGGGGTGAGGTATGGGGGAAGGATGGGGTGATCTCTGGCTTTTGCACTGCTTTAAAAGGATACAGAGGAGGAGCAGTGAGAGAGGAAGAAAGCTGGAGGAGTGATGGGGAGGGGGGAGGGAGAGAGAATCTGCTGGGGGTTGGGGGACCTTTCAGGTGAAGTTGTTTAGTGTCAATAGGAGAAAGGATTACTGCCGACCTCCTCCAGCAACAATATGCTAATCAACCCCCTGGGCCCACTCCGGGCTGGGAAGCTGGGCAGCTGCCTCTGTCTGTCTCTGGAGCCTGATGGCTTCTGATTTAATGAGGGGGAGGGCATAGAACAGGCCCTTGCTCTTGGGAGTGGAATCAGACCATGCTACACAGGTCAGGGAAGCATACAAGGGGTGGGTCTGTCTGGGGGACCGGCATGCAGAAGAAGAGCAGCATCCTGGGCCCCCCAGAGCTCCCCCCTCAGCATTGCTCTAGGGTGGGCAAGAGCAGCAGAGCATGCTCCATTTATTAGAGAGACAGGCAGAGTCCCCTGAGAAAGGGCAGAAATGCAAATATTTTTAAAGGAAATTTCAGGGCCGCAACCAGGGTATAAAAGGAACAGTGAGAGTGGCAAGTAGAAATAGGAAAGGGGTCATTGTCCAAAGATGCCTTGGAAGTACTTGCTACTAAGCTTGTATACACACACACACACACACACACCAGGGGAATGTACTAGGGTTTCGACCACCCCTCTAGCACTGTTGCTGAGAAAAGACTCCTAAAGGTGGCCTTTACTTGTCCACAGAACTGAAAAACAGAGGTTGAGAGGGTCTGAGGTGTTGGAATTTTGAGTTTAAAAAGGTTCAAAGGGGTTCGGTGAGATGGCTCAGCATGTAAAGGGGCTTGTGGCCAATCCTGAAAACCTGATTATACCCAGGTCTCATGTAGTGCAAAGAGAGAATCATTTCAGATGCTGCCCTCTGACTTCCATGTGAGCTCTCTGACATCAGTGCATGCATGTCTCCCCTTCTGCCCCCACCTCACCCTCTCTCTTTCTAACACACTCACAGAGAGAGAGAGAGAGAGAGAGAGAGAGAGAGACAAAGACAGAGACAAAGACAGAAGACAAATAAATGTAAACATATCTTTTAAAGAAGACTCAGAGTCATGTGCTCATTCATTCATTTAAATCCACATATTTTATTAGGCTTTACTTTTTGCCAAGCTTGGCAGAGGGTGAGCCAAAAGACTCAGTTCCTTAAGCTCTGGAGCAGCCAAAAGTCCAGGAAGGGGAGCAGCCACTAATCAAATCCTTGTCCACATCCCCTCCGAGTGTGCCCAGAAACTGTGCTGAGGGCCAGTCCTGATTGGAGTGATGGGCTTTGACAGCTGGGAGGAGAGGAACTGGGCGCTGGCTGGCCTGGGAGGTCCTGCGAAATCTTGCTAGGAACTGATTCAATGACAAAAGAGTCAAGTCATCTCACAGGGAGAAGCACAGGCCATGGTGCAGGTGTGCATGAATGACGCATGCAACCGAGTATCTGGAAATGCTTTGTGAGTGTCTGTGCCTGAGGGTTTGTCTTCCTGCTTGCAGTATGTGTGTGTTGGGGGGGGGGGGACAGGCAGGGAGAGGCTGTGTCCTCACACAGTGTGTTGTGGGGTACAGTTCAGACGATCTGAAATCCAGGTCTACCTCTATGCTTCATGTCCCCAGTCTGAAAAAGAGAAAAGAATTTTTTGGTTTCATTAGCAACGTTTCCATGATCTGTGTCTCTTTCAGGGGATTCTGTGGATGAGAGCATCTGGCTCTGAGCCTACCTTTCTTTCCCTTTTCTTTCCCGAGCCTACCTTTCATACCTTTCAGTCTTCTCTCTTTGCTCACTGCCTTATATTGTACTGAGTGCTGTAAACAATTTACCTCTCTCTCTCTCTCTCTCTCTCTCTCTCTCTCTCTCTCTCTCTGTCTGTGTGTGTGTGTGTATGTAACTGAGATCATCAGGCACACCAGTATGGGCCTTTACCCACTGACTGGCTTACCCACTGAGCTAACCCACTGACTGGCTATCTCGCCAGACTCACTGGATGCTTTTTTCAGTACACTGTTCGTTCAAGCCATCTATTCCAGTTTCCTTTCCTTTTGCTATGATAAAACACTGTGACCAAAAGCAACTTCAGGAGTTAAGGGTTTATTTGGTTTATACTTCCAGGTCACAGTTCATCATGAGAAGTCAGGACAGAAGCTTAAAACGGAAATCATGGAGAAACGTTGTCATTCTCTGCCTGGCTCCCAGGCTCCTACTCAACCAGCTTTCTAATATAGCCCAGGACCACCTGCCTAGGATAAGTACTGCCCACTGTGGACTGGCCCTTCCTACTCAGTTAACAACCAAAACAATGCCCCACAGGCCTACCTGAAGTAAGCTATTCCTAAGGCAAGGCTCCCTCTTTCAAGGTGATTCAAGCTGACAATAAAATCTAACCAGCTCATCTTCCAATTTATTATGCCATTTGGTGGGTATTTGTTTTTTGTTTGTTTGTTTGTTTTTGGGTTTTTTTTTTTTTGTTTGTTTTTTGTTTTTTTGTTTTTTGTTTTTTTGAGACAGGATTTCTCTGTGTAGCCCTGGCTGTCCTGGAACTCACTCTGTAGACCAGGCTGACCTCGAACTCAGAAATCCGCCTGCCTCTGCCTCCCAAGTGCTGGGATTAAAGGTATGCGCCACCACTGCCCAGCTGGGTACTTGTAATCCCATTTTACAGATGGGGGAATGGAAGCTCAAGGGTCAAGTGACATGTCAAAGCTCATGTCAGCAAGAGCCGAGAAGCTATCTCTGGATTCAGAACTTGACTTTCCCACACCTGCTTCTAACCACCCCACACACTCCCTACCCCAACTCCTGTTTCCTGCCTCCCTTCTCTCCCTTCCTCCTTCTCACTCTCCCTGGCTTCTGTAAACATTGACAAGTTCACGATGAACCAGAGGCCTAGTTATTCACATAAGCCTCCTGCTTTGCACAAATGTGGTTTCATAACAAGGATCTGATTCATGCTCAACTTTTGAGGACACCTATATCCGCATTCCATTGCCAGTTCCTCGCAAATGTTAAGGTGTTGAAGGAGAATCATCGACATTTTAAAGTTGGAAGCACATGCCTCAATCCACACAGGCAAACGGAGGCCCTACAGGCAAAGGAAGCTTATGAAAGACAAACTGAATCACCAGTGGAGACAAAAAGACAGACAGGGAGGGCCCCCTTGATTGTCTTGTGTTCCAGCCAGTACACCTGGCTTACCTCTGAGAAATCAGGGTGTCCTTCTAAAAGGTGCCCAGGGGAACATGGCAAGAGAATGCCCCACACTGATGGGGAACCCGTGATCCCTGGGGGCAAAGGCACCACCAACTAATTTAATCGCCAGGTTTTAGGCTGTATGGTAAGTCTTTGTCAATGAAGAAACCTCTTTCCTAACTATTAGGAGGATGAACTTATACTCAAGGGCACTGTTTCTCTATCCCACAGGCCAGAGGACAGGAAAGAGAGAGCCTGGGAGAGGGAGATAGTGGCTGGCAGCAAGATATTCTTGCCTGCCTACCCTGTGGCCACGCTGCTGGTAGCCTAGGCTACAAGAGCAACTGCTGTCATTTCTGCAGATGCTCTTCAGGATCCTTGCTCGGACGTAAGTCTGCCTGACGGCTGGTACTCCAAGATCAGGTTGAATGCTCACGGATCTTGATTCTTGATTCCACTGGAGGAATTCTGCAATAACATGGAAGTGACCTTGAACTTTAGCTCCCCTGCCTTTTCCCAGTCTGTGCCCCTGGACTGGCAACAAACCCAAGGTGTTAGTTTCCTCATCTGTAGAATGTCTCCCAGGGTCACTGGGGGACTTTCTCAGAGATGGATGTGGTACCATGCCTGCCCACTAGGGAGTGCTCAAGAAACGCACAATCCCTTTCTTCCGTCTTTGTCCTCTCTACCAACCATCTTTTCTTTCCTCACATCATTTCTTATTGAGGACTTGCAGAGTTAGTGGGTGTCCTGGCACAAGCTAGAGTCATCTGAGCAGAGGGAACCTCAACTGGGAAAATGTCTCCATAAGATTGGCCTTTAGGCAAGTCTGTGGGGGCGATTTCTTGATTAATGATTGATGTGTGATGTGGGAGGGTCCACACTATTATGCTACCACGAGTAGGTAGTTCTGGGGTATGTAAGAAAACAAACTGAGCAAACCAGGAGAAACCAGCCTGTAAGCAGCATTCCTCCATGGTGTCTGCTTCAGTTCCTGCTTCCAGGTTCCTCCTTTGAGTTCCTACTGTGACTTCCTTCCACAGACTTGTGACATGGATCCGTGGATCTGGAAGCTGAAATCAACCCTTTCTTCCCCAAATTGCTTTTGGTCATACTGCTTTGTCATAGCAGTAGAGAGCAAGCTAGGATAGTGGGACTGGGTTAGGAGGAGCAACAGACTCAGGTTGTCTTGCCCAGGAACTGGAAGGTAATATTAGATGCCAGACACGGGAAGAGGAACCCCAAGCTCTAAGGCCAGCCAAGTCACCAACTGTAAGCTCAGGAGAGCAAGCACTTGCTGGAAACCAAGTGCGACCCTTCAGACATCTAACTCTGGATTGATGGTTCACTGGGCAAAGGATGGCAACTCCCAGACAGACTTTCAAGATCAGCTGCTGGATTGAACTGGGTCGGATTAGGCATTTGTCGGTACAAAGTAAGTCCTCTGTGGCAAAGTTATCATTTTCTTCTGTTGTTATCCTTAGTTCTGTGGGTCAAATCGAACGTACTGACATCTTTAAAAAACAAACTGGGGCTGAAAGAGAGAGAGATGGCTCAGCAGTTAAGAGCACTGGCTGTTCTTCCAGGGGATCCAGGTTCAATTCCCAGCACCCACATGGTGGCTAATACCATCTGTAATTCCACTCCCAGGACATTTGATGCTCTCTTCAGACCTCCAATACATACAGGCAAAACACCCATACACATAAAAATAAGTAAATCTTAAAAACAGTCAAAGTGGTTAACTGCTACCAAGTAATAGTCACCCTGTAGCAGGCATGTTACATACATTAACTCCGTTAGAGTGAACCGTGTGGACTGGCTTGTGTCTCCTCATAGATCAAAGCTCTGATCCTCCCAGTCCATGTAAAAGGAATTCAATCAGTGCATACAAGGAGGCAATTCCTGCTAATTAATTATGTTAATTACATGACCCAAATACAAGAAAAAAACAACGTGAAGGAGAAAAGGTTAATTTTGCCTCACACTTCAGGGGGATTTCAGTTCATTGTAGTGGGGAAACACAGCAGCCGGTGTTGGCTTCATCTTTGGCTACTGAAGTCTGGGACTGTTCACATGGTGCAGACCAAGAAGCAGAGAGCTTGGGGCAGGAACAAGAGGTGAGCATCTTGTTCAAAGACTGGCCTCTAGTGGCCTTCCCTTCTTCCACTGGACAAGTCCCACATTTTGAGGGCTCCACCGCTGTCAAACTAGTGTTAAAATCTAAAGACAAGAGCCCACGGGCTGCATTTCAGATTCAAAGCCTAACAGGTCATCAGGTCAGAAAGGGATTTGATTTGATAGAACTGACATCCTATAAGAAAGGGACACTGGTGTTATGAGTCTCTCTCTCTCTCTCTCTCTCTCTCTGTGTGTGTGTGTGTGTGTGTGTGTGATATAGTGAGAAGGTGAGAAGGCATCTGTTTGCTTGCCAGAAAAAGGTCCAAAGGCCACTATCCTTACCACCTCGAGTAGCTTTGGTCCCTACCTAGTATGTGTCCAGGGTAGGGGAGGAAACTGAGGAGCGACTCCCAACATGACTGAAAAGCTAGCTGGCTAGGTGACATAGAAATGTTCTCTTTCCTTCCAGCTGCATCTTCAGGGACACCATGCTAGTATTGTGATCTACCATAGCAGTAGCATTTACACTGCAGGAATTGGTAGACACTACAAACTAGAGCTTTTGCATCCAAGAACCAGTTATTAAACCTTCAGAGCACACTATCCTAGACTACATCAAACATACAGAAGAAGTATGTAAGGGCCAGGATCAGACTGTAAGGGTCTTGGTCCTTCGGGAAATTGCCTGGTGACATGCTCTGGGTTTCATCGGATAGAACACATGTTAAAGCTGGAAAGAGTCTTGAGGATAATCAGGTCCATGTTTCATTTCACAGATGGAAATCTGGGGTCCAGAGAGGGGAAATGACTTGCCTAGGATCTCTCAGCACATATGGCAGCAATTCAAGTTAATCTCTATCCGATCAGTTCAAACCTATAAATCGTGTTGGGGTAGTGTGTGGGGGGGTGTGATATGCCAGAGGTTTGCTGGCATAGATCAAGCATCCATGCTGCTATTTGGGGAAAGATTTCGTGAGGATGAGGTTGTGTTTTCCTGGTTTCCTGGCTGTTCCTTCTTCTTGCGTTTGCACACCCCACAGGGTGCAGTCGAGAGATAAGCGAGATGCACACTCTATAATCAATAATGCACCCTCTTCTGTCTCTGAGTGGAGTCTGTGGAAGTCGGTGGGAATAGCACAGCTTGTAAATGTGCAGATTGGACCGGAGCCCTAAAGTGCACCCTAGAAAACACGGCTGCGTGTTCTTCATCTACAGCTAATTATAACTTTATTCATTACAGTCTGGCTCATAAGATTATAGACCTAAATCAGGAATAGAATATGTGTTACATATATATTTTTATAATACTTTTCCTCCGTCAGAAGTGAGTCTCTGCCTCGATCGGAGGCGTGAAGTCAGAGTCCCGTCCCTGAGTCAGGCATCTGCAATGTGGCATTTTCTGTCGCCGCCCCACACTTTGCTTAAAGCAACGTGAAGGTGTTAAACAACTCAGAACGCGCCCGCCCCGCCCGCCCCGCCCGGCAAATCATAGCGCCTGTCAAAGGAAGATGTAGAAGGAGTTATTAATCTTTGGGGCCAACTGTTTTTAATTATGTACATACAGTATTCAAATTAGTTTCAAAATGGTCCTGGAGGTTCAGTTCTTTGCCGCAGTTTATCCTGCCGGGCACGGGGCCTGCAAGTGCCAAGGGAGAAGGCAAGATGGAAGACTGCCCTTGATCCATAGGGCTTGTCAGAACCCCTTGAGGATCAGCTCTTGGGCCTCTTTCACTGGTTCTTTCCTTAGGTGACCTCAGTGCAGTTCTGGCTTTGGAATGGCATCTATATGCTAACGGCGTCAGAACACGCTCTCTAGCCCTTCTGTGCCCTTGACTCGGACAATCACATACCAACTCCACTTCAGCTTCTTCTTGAGGGCTTTGTAGACATGTGAAGGCTTTGATGCTCAAAGCAAGACTTGATCTTCTCTAACACAACATGCCCTGCCCTGTGCTGCCCCAAGTATTCACATATACACGGCCACTATTACTCGATAAGTAACTCCATCCGTGTGCTCACCCTGCAAAGCCATGGTTTATTCGGGCTTCTTCTTTGCTTCCTATTTGAACATCAATGAGTGTATTTAATGGCCGTCACTTACACATTATACCCAGACGTCCTCTCCTCTTGGACTGTGTCATACCTACTCCCTGGTTGTCACCATCTTGTCCTAGGCCACAGTAGCAGCCCCTTACATGGTATCACCGATTCTTGCCTTGTATTTCCAAGGCCTATTCTCTACCCAGCAGCTGGAGGAAGTCTTTAAAATACACAGTCCTGTCCACTTGTCGACTCACAGCCCTCCCACAGCACAAGCATAAACTTCAGGTCCCTCACAAGGGCCTCGAGGGACTCTCCCTGAATCCAGTCCCAGCCTGTCACTTGACTCTCATCTTCAAGTCACTGGAACTCTTGAAACTAATTAAGCCTCAGATACGGGATTCACTCATTCTTCACCCCTAAGATTCATCTTCTTGTCTTTAACCTGGTTTTGGAATCCATCAACTGTTAGCTCCTCATGAGTGCTTCCCAGAGGCACTGAGCCTGGGCAGGAGAGGGATGACCAACCCTTCCCTCCGAGTTCTGTCCGTATGGCAAACTCTTCTTGATCATGTAGCAGATTATTCAACCAAAGCAACTTAAGGGTGGGAGAACTTATCTTGTCCTGAGGTTTCCATCTCAATGGGAAAGGTCTGGAGGCAGAGGCAGTTTGGAGCTATAATTCAGGAAGCAGAGATAGCACAGGAAGCAGGGCTGGACCCTAAACCCCAAGCCTGACTTTTAGTGGCCTGTTTGCTCCAGCTAGGTTCTACCTCCCAAAGATTCCACAACCTCCCTGAAACGGAACTACCAGCTGTGGACTAAGTGTTCACACAAGTGTTTCCACATAAGTCTGTGGGGACATTTCACATGCAAACCATAACAGGAGCAAGGGAGGAGAAGGCTGACTGTTGACAGCCCCGGATGTCCACAGTAGCTATGGGCTAAGAGTTACAAATCCAGCAGTTATAGTTCATTGGTCGAAGCTGGGTTGTGATTCTGCCTCCTCGTTCTCACACTGTCCTGTATTTCCTTAAAGGCAGACTGGCCATTCATTTCAAATTAAACTCCTGTCCCCCGGAAGTAGGCCTCTATTTCCACGTCTCCCAAATAAACCTGGTCTTTCCAAAAACCCTATGTGTATGGACTATTGTATATAATTATATATGTTTATATATGTAATACATGTATGTTTATGTGCACATGTGTACACTTGCATATGAAAGCTAGAGGGTATCTCTCATTTCTTTCTTTGCTTCTCTCTCTCTCTTTCTTTCTTTCTTAAAAGATTTATTTATTTATGTATATGACTACACTGTCGTTCTCTTCAGACACGCCAGAAGAGGGCATCAGATCCCATTACAGATGGTTGTGAGCCACTATGTGGTTACTGGGAATTGAACTCAGGGCCTCTGAAAGAGCAGTCAGTGCTCTTAACCACTGAGCCATCTTTCCAACCCCAGGTAGTTTTCTTAATCTTTGTTAACTTGGTTTTTTTTTGAGACAGGGACTTTCACTGAACCTGGAGCTCACTGATTTTGCTGCTAGCAAGTCCTGGGGATTCTCCTGCCTCCACCTCCCCAGTGCTGGGATTGCAGGTGCACAGTACCACATGGATGCTGGGGACCTAAACGTAGGTCCTTATGTCTGTGCAGTCAGAACCATAAGGACTGAGCCATTTTCTTCAAAATTCTTCTGCTCCCAGTTTGATGCTCTCTTTTATTCAGCTGAGTTCTCAGAGGTCTGTTTCCCTGGTTTTCCTGAGGGCAGGACATATACCTGCCTGCTTCTCCCTCTTCCATGTCTAGCATTGGGTCTGACACACAGTATGCATACTTCAAAGCCAGTTGGCTCCTTAGCTGTCTTGTAACAGCAGAGTTGCTTTGCCTCCACAGGCCTATCTTTTCCTCAAAACCGAACCCCATCCACCCATGCATGGACTCTTCCTGGTGCTATCACAGTGCAGGGTCCTTAGCACATACTCAGTACATCTCTTCAGCACAGAACTCACCACTGAGAGAAGTGTTGGGTCATCTTAATCCAGTAAGAAGGATCCGTGTTGGCTACAGTTCCAGTCTTCTCTGCCAGGGACTTGGTTGGAGTCCTACCCAATAAAGAGGTGCACGTAGCCTTCTGACATTTTGCTAAAAACAAAGGAACAGTAACTATGATGTTAAAGTCTCTTTGGGAGTTTCCTCTGGAGATAAGAGAGTTTTCCCCCTTTTCCCGAAGATGGCAAATGAGGCCTGGCATGAAACATAGATTCATAAGGTTTTTTGTGTGCAAACAATATATCCATTATAGAAGAGTTTTATATTCCCTCATCTGACACGCAAGGGTGGCGCTTTGTATAAACCACATTGTTTGAGCAGAAAATTGTATTCTACAGATTTCATTTTGATAAGAGAATCCTGGCTTTGTCACCCAGCAACATTTTAAGAAGTCACATAAAGAAGCAATGCCTTGAAATTGTATTTTCCTACTGAGCTAATTCTGAAAGGAACCATCATTTCCCACAGTTCCCTGTTGCATCCTGAATATTCTTGGTTTGACTGGAAATGTGTGCTGGCCAAGGCCATAGTCTTTTGTGGCAGCTACCCTGGGTGTATCACTCATGTCAATGGCGCCAAGACCATCATCATCGTCATCACCATCATGGTCGTCATCACCACAGCCATTCACTTTTGTTGAGGGTGGTCTGTGCCTTCTGGGTAGTATCTTTGGAAATTTGTTTTGTTCTAGAGACCCAGAATCACATAGCCTAGCCTGGCCTCAAACTCCTTATAAAGCCAGCCTGATTGTGCATATCTTCTACATCCTGATTGTAGGGACCATAAGAATGCATGACCGTGCCTAGGTTATGTGGTGGTAGAGACTGAACCCAGGACCTTCTGCATGCTACGTCTTCAGTGATCTGCCAACTGAGCTACATCTTCAGAACGGATATCTCTGGCTCATCAAAAAAAGTGGTGCAGTGGACAGAAACCTGTCTTTCCACTTCCATAGGCTTCTCCTGACAGCAAGGGGAAATTCTAGACAGTCCCTCTTTGATATGGAAGGAGTCATAAAGCCTGGAAGTTCATGTGCCAGAGGAGACATGATTCACAGTCACCGTACTGTGTAGGACGGATGAACTGGGACGCAAACTGCCAGCATGCTCCAGGGTTTGCCTCTCGGTAATGCGAGCTTTGCAGTCTGGCCAGGAGTGAGCTTTTTACCATAAACATTCAGGGCATGCTGCTTATGTTTTAAAAGTGACGTGTTTTAATTTCCAGCCAAAAATACTATATGTTTGGATTGCAGTTTCTCAAGTTGCTAAAAAATTATTCAGAGGAGATGAAAACCTGCCATGCGGTAGAGGAAGCAGCCTGATGTTTAATGCAAAGGCGAGACCGAATCTCTCCGAACGAAGCATGGTCTCCTCTTTAAATCCGCCTGTGAGCAGGAATGTGGCAGAGCTGAGACATTTGGGGTCTGCCACGAACTGGTGTCATCTATGGTCAACTTGGATGCCCTTGGAAACATCAGGGAAAATTGTTTAAATGCATCCTTTTTTTTTCATTTATCATGGATAGAACAGACAAAATAAGCCCACAAATCTTCAGGAGCAAGGAGCTTTCAAATTTGAATGCCTTGTGATGGTAAAGGTTGCTTCTTGCCTATCTATATATGAGGAGTCAACAGGAGGTTGTGCTTCAGGCCTCTGTGTGCTTTGATGTCCTGGAGGGGATAGGGGGAGCACCCACCACATTGAACACTGTCAGTCACCACACAACAGGGAGGATGGTGCTGGGGAGCACTGCAGTGGCAGCTAAACAGTTAAATGTTCTAGTCCATAAGCAATACTTGTCACCTCTCTTGACACCTCATTGACCAAAGCTGGTCACCTGGCTGCCTTGAGACACACCAGCTCTGTGCAATCCAGTCTGTGCCTGGAAGGAGAATGAGAGAGTACCAGGCAGCATGGAGGACTCCACATTGGGTATTGAGTATCGAATGCACATGAAATGGCAGAAAAGAAGGAAAGAACCCATATCTCAGGGGGAGAGAAAGCTTGATTCGTAGCTTCTTTTTAGTCCACTCTGAACAGGATGCAAAATCTTACACTTTATTTTTCTTTCTTCCCTCGCTGTCTTTTAATGTCTAAGAAATTGTTTGAAAATTCTTTCTGTATTTGAAAAGCAAATAAGCCATTAAGGTTGAAATGGGTTCTTCTGTCTGGGTAGCTGTAGGTGTGTAGGTAGGGGGGTGTGTGTGTGTGTGTGTACACCTGGGTGTGTATGTACGTACATCTCATGAACATAGAAGTCCACAGAAGTCAGTAAGGAGAGGGTGTATCCAAACCCTAGAGTGGGAGTTACAGGAAGTCGTGAGGTACCAAATGGGTGCTTTTAACAGCTGAGCCTCTCTCCAGGCTCTGCCCCATGTTTTAAGTGCAGAGGCGCCAGCTGAAGCAGAGCATTGGTCTTCATACGGCTATCTTCACTAACAAGCCCCTAGAGAAGTGATTTATCTAACGGGGTAAATTTCAGAGAAGGAACTGAACGTGCTTAGTTCTGCCTTTCCTGTATTTTCTTGGTTCCATCCCCGAGGTTGGATGAAGTCAGGATCTTAAGTCAAGTTTTTCAGGACATGATTTGCCCTATGAAAGGGGTACACTGTGCCCAGCCCATTTCCTAGATGGGGAAACCGGAAACCTAAAGTGCCAGGAAACCACATGTGTAAAAGGTGACCTGCAGATCTCCTTCAAGGCTGCTGATCTGATGGGCATCTGGATTCTATGTCTTCTCTCTTGATTTGTTCCAAACTTATTCATGGAAAGGAAGGAAGCAAGTGGAATTAATAATGATCACTCCAAAAATCCAGCTCTGGGAAGATTAGTGCTCCAGGTCCCAGTCCTCTGTCCTCTTTCTTTTCTGCGATTCAAACAAAGCTAGTGTTTGGTGGGAAAAAAAGCGCCATATCTTGTTTATGCCTGGATTCCTCCTGTCGGCCACAATTCCTGATCTACGATAGGTCCCACAGTCAGTGTTTACAGGATAGGTCAAGCCTATATAGTTGACCCAGGAAGCTTGGCTGGGATAGTGGGCAGGGAACATGTTGGCCACAGAGCTTCAGAGGTTTGGGAAGAACAGAGACAATGATCTCTGTGGTGTTATCTGGAACCAAGTTACTTGCTTTCCCAGTAGGCACTGGGGCTAATCTGCTCTTGCTGGTTTGGTCAGGAGCTCTAGTCTACTGAATGAGAACCACTAGAAAAACACGCCCTTTATCAACAAAAACCAACACACCCCTTGGTATAGGCTTGCTCTGGTCTACTCAGCAGAGGCACATCGAGCTGGGAGCTCAGCTTCCTCCCCAATGGGCTCTGTCTGCTGGAGCCACCTCAATACCAAGATTCATTAGGCCTAGAATTCAGGACCTGATTGCCAAAGAAACCTAAGAAGGCTGAGGGTGGTATGTGTTTAGGTAACTGTACCTAATACATGGTTTGAGCCCAGAGGACATACATGTACAAACATTGCATGTCAACACAATTGTCTACCCTCAGCGAAAAACTCCAAGCTTTTGTCCTCATCCTCCTTGAGAATAGTATAAAGTGATATAGTTTATTAAAAAGGATCTGTCATTTGATTGTCTTGGTTTAGTTCTAATCTGTAGACACATACATACATACATACATACATACATACTTGTAAGTGTACACACACACATACACACACATTTCTCCAGCCTATAGTCCCATGGAGTTTTAAATGCAATGTCATTAGGCTTAATTAACTTATCCTTTACTGACTCCAACATTTCTTATTTTAGGACCCCCACTCTCTCGATCACCCCCACACCTCACGTTATCCCTAGAAACCTCATGCTTTCAACATCTGTCATTGAGCGTAGGCATCCTCTCATCTCTTTCTTCTCTGCTCTCAGCTGCAAAGGGATTGCTGCTGACGCTATTTCAGCATAGGATAGCCTGGCACAGAGCTGGTGCATTGTCAGGGATCGCCAGAGATTAGTGAGATACACTCAACAGTGTGTGGGTACTGAAAGATTCATTGCAAAGCCGGGCATGGTGATACATGCTTGTAATCACAGTGCTTAAGAGGTTGAAGCAGGAGAAGCATAAGTTCAAGGCCAGCCTGGTTTTACATAATGAGTTCCCAGCCAGTTGGGGCTAGCCAAACCCATGCTCAAAACAAAATAAAAACAGACACTGAGAGGAAGAGAGGAGGGCGTTTATTTATTTTTGTTATCTTTAATTATGCGTGTGTGTGTGTGTGTGTGTGTGTGTGTGTGTGCTCGCGCGCGCGCACGCATGTGAGTACAGGTGCCCACAGATACCAGAGGTGTTGGTCCCCCTTGGAGTTGGAGTTACAGGTGCTTGTGAACTGCCTGCTATAGGTACTGGGATTCAAACAGAGGTCCTTTGGAAGAGCAGTGTGTCCTTTTAACTGCTGAGTCATCTCTCCACCCAGGGGTGGGGATGGACAGAGAGAGACAGAAAAACAGAGACAGAGAGATATTAATTATAATCACATATGCCCAGAAGACCCAGTTTTAGCATTGGTGAGCTGAAGACCTGGAAGTGTTCGGTGATGTCCCTCTAGTCCGAGGACAAAGGCCAGATATGATAGTTTGGTGTGAGATCCAGTCTGAGGGCAGGAGAAGCGCTCAAGCCAGTTTTGTTGGCAGTTTCTTTGTAACCACAGCTTCTAGTAACAATCCTGCCTGTGTTGTTGGGGGGGGGGGAACTCAGTCAATTGACATGTTAAATCTCACCCTCAGAGGCACACCCTGAATACCTGACCAATGTCTAGACACTCTGTGGCCCAGACTGGTTGAGACATAAAATTAATCACCAAGCCAGGTAATCAGTAGAATATCACTTAATTAATTAACTAGTTAATTTATTAATGAGCGAAGTGTGAGTGCTGCTAGTTTGCTTATCACTGTAGGTGCAGGTTCCTGTCGCTGACTTTGAATTGTCCCCAACTCTTCTCACACCTGTGCAGAAGGCATCCTGAGAAAACGAGGGGGATATTCACACATGCACAGTCCCATAGCCCCTACCGCAGTGCTGCCATCTGGATTCTGTCTGTCCTGAGCCCTAGGAAAGCTACCCCGAGTCTCGATGTTGCTCTGTGCTCCTCTCGGTACACCACACTAAAGTTCTTCTCTGCTGCCACTTCCCTAGGGCTCAGGTCTGCCTGGATGCAGAGCAAGCTGGGCCACCATAATTACGAACCTGACTCAGAGCACACGGGAGCCCTTCTTGGAATCTACAAAGAGCTGCCTCCACATTGGCCTTGTGCTTCCCACGGACACTGAACGGAGCAGGCAGAGCCCATGCCAGCAAGCCCTCGGCAGCCCGACCGATTTGCTGGACAACAGTTGTTCGCATTTGCTCCTGTGCATTCCCAAACGTGTGGACTGGCTCATTGTCACACCTCACAAGCAGAGGGGTGGCTATCGTGAGCCATCTCATCACCTTTGCTGGTGGCTAGCAGGGGTTGAGTGCTTTCCTTGCTCCTCTGTGCTGGACCAAGGCCAGGTTTTTTCGGATTGGCTTGGTCCCTCTCTGGATACTAGAGTGTCAGACATTGAGATTGCTCCCTCGAGCCCCGAGATGGAGATGAGGTGTGCGTCTGTTCCTCTGGTGTGTCTGGTTTGTAACAGAAAGAAGCCGAGCACAGAGCTCCTGGAGAAGTGACCCTTCCTGAGCCCGAGGCTCACATTTACAGTGCCTTATCTGGTGGCAAATCTTTGAACCCCTGCTTACTCACATAGGGTTGGGGGCGCTCAGCTGCACCAAACAGCTCCAGCAATTAAAACAACACCGATCTAGGTTCAGTGATGCATGCCTGTAATTTCAGCACTTGGGAAGCTGAGGCCGGAAGAAGGTTGAGGACAGCCTGGGCTTCATAGTAAGTTCTAGGTCAGTCTGGACTGTACGGTGAGACTCTGTCTAGATGAAAAAGTACATACATACATACATAGAATAAAGCAACAGTAAGTTTACAGTAATAGTTGTTACAGACAGGGAGTACACGACACTTCCTACAGCAAGTGCTAAGGGCTTCACATGGATTATCTCGTTCAGCTCCAGAATTCCTTGAGGAGCTCCCCCATCTCTCCTAGAGACTGGGGAAGCTCATGCTTCCCGTGGGCTGGTGACTGAGGTCCAAGTCGGCTTCTTCCATTGTCTCTGTTTCCCCACTCTACGTGCAGGCTTTGATTTGGGCCTCCTCCTCTCCCTTTTTCTTCATTTGCTTGTTTTGTTTTTCTGAATCTCACTCTGTATCCCAGGCTAGCCTGGACCTTACTTTGTGGTCATCCTCCTGCCTCAGCCTCAGCCACCACTTTCAGACTGGCTCTTCTCACTCTCTCCCAAAACAGAGTTTTAAGAGAGGAGACCACCTACCCTGCCCCCCAGCTGTCAACCTTTTCTCTTGCTAAGAGCCTCTATCCAGATCTTTCCTTCCTTTTTTTTACCTCTGACACACCCTCCCATTCATTCTGTCTCCAGCCAAGTTTGCGGTCTGGTCCGTAGTTGAGGGCTTCTTGCTGGTGGCATCCAGCACAAAGTGCAAAGTCCAGACAGGAGCAGAGGCAAGAGTGCTAGGTAAAGATGCCAGATTCAGGCTCTTAGTGTCGACATTGGGTAAACTCCAATCAGTACAACCCTAGAGCATGAGAGGAGTGGAGACTTACACACACACACACACACACACACACACACACACACACACACACACACACACATACAGAGAGAGAGAGAGAGAGAGGGAGAGAGAGAGAGACACACACACACACACAGAGAGAGAGAGAAAGAGAGAGAGAGAGAGAGAGAGAGAGATTGAAAACCCAGATGATCTAGACACTGACTTATTTTACATTAGCAATGCTTCTGAAATTTCTATCTAAACTTCAAAGGAGAAACAGGGATAGGAAAACACACCAGGTGGAAGCCAGGGTTATGGTGTGTGGTGAGAAATAATGAAACATAAAAAAACTTTATTAAATATAATATGTCCTGTGAGTCTACTGGAGTGTAGATTTCAAATGCCATCATATTGGTCTTGTCAAAAGTGTCCCTTTTACCTGAAAATGAAAAAGAAAGACCTTACATAAAATATATATTTAGTGATATAAGCATGATACTACAGTTTCTTTGAAATTTCACATATAAGTCAGAATCAGTAAAATATTAAAAAACAGTGTTAACAGTCAAGCCTGGTAGTACACACCTGTAATCTAACACTTGGGAGATGAAGCCCGGAGGATCACCAGTTCAAGGTTAGCCTAGAATGCATAGAAATCTTATCTCAAACAAACCAAACCCAGCAACAACAATGGCCAGACGTGGTAGTACACACCTTTAATCCCAGTACATTGGAGGCAGTGGCATGCAGATCTCTGTGAGTTGGAGACCAGCCTGGTCTATGTAGTGAGATCCAGGACAGCCAGGGCTATGTAGAGAGATCCTGTCTCAGAAAACAAACAACAGCAACAACAACCCAGCAGCAACAACAACAGAAACAAACCTACTAACAAATGATTATTACTTTCACTATTAAATAGTTAAATACACAGTATATTTGTACTAACAGGATAGTCTAGATGGAATTATAAAAGTCATTTCTTACCAGAACTTGTACTTTTCTTTTTTCTTATTTTTCACACAGCCCTCACTACATTGCCCGGGCTGGTTTTAAAGTCCTAGGCTCAAGTGATCCTCCTGCGCCTGCCCCTCTGGCAGTGGCCACTGTAAGGTCTGGGGGCTGTGGGGCTGCAGCTGGCCTGCAGGGCTCTACTCAACGGTTTCTTTTCCTTGGCCTCCCTTTCCATCTGGCCGTCGGTAGCACTCCCTGCAGGTGGTAACGGACCATCTTCCCATGGGACAGAATGCTTACAATAGAAAATGGCTCACATCTAAACCAGGCTGTTACTTTGCGGCTTCTGGTCGCACTGTCACCGGGCCTGGACACACAGTGGCTTACTCATCCCTGTTATGGAAGCAGCTTCTCCACTAGCAATTGTAATCCCTTTGTAGGGGACCATTTCTGGTCTCCAGGTGTTCTGACCGTAGATTCAAAGGCAAAATTTCTTTGACTATTTCTGCATATATGCACACTATACATACAATCTACGTGTATTTTTTTTTTTGCTAAATTGCCTTTGTGACAGTATAAACCACAGATCGTTCATTTTTATGTGTCCACATATTTTATTCTTTTAAGTAGCTGTATGGAACAAGACTACTATCTTTTATTTTACATACACAGAGACATGATAGAACGTACATGAAATGGTGCCTGGCTACCGTGCAGAAAGACTTGCTTCATGCTCTTAAAAAATTCTTGTTGCTACTGGTATCATTTTTGTAAATACAGCAGTCTTCCAAGTGTCCAGGAATTAGTAGGCCTCTGATAATTGAAGACAAGAAGGTCTTGTAGGTCAGGCTCAGGAGCAAGAAGGCTGGGTGCCCCTGCTTGCTTGGGGCTCCCAAGGCAGGGTATGAATTGTAAGAGGTGAGTCCCCATGCGACATTTTAGCATTCAGACAATCTCTCTCCCTCTCTAAGCATGCTTTTGGCCCAGTCCTAAAAGAGCTTGTCACAGCCGGGGCAAGCTTTCAGACGACTAGCCTGCAAGACTATGGCAGGACTTCCTGTTTCCTCCAGGGAAACCGGCTGGGAGCCAGCCAAGTCCTAATGTGGTGTCCTTTGAAGGCGTGCCCAGCTTCCCCGGTTTAAATGCAATATGCTTATTGCTGGTCTGATTTTTATTGGGAAAAAGCAGCGGTGTACTTTCTAGGTCCCTGGGGTCTGAATTAAAATAAAGGAAGTACTTTAAAAAATCAAATCCAAATAGCGGGCCTTGGAAGCACACTGTTAAGTGAGGGAATCACAGACCTCGGAAGCTGCTTCCATACCAACTCCTGAGACAAAGCCTCATGGTAATTGCATTTGGAGGTCCCAGAGGCATTGGTAATGGAGGCAAGATTGTCTCCAAGTCCTGTTTGCATAAGAAAGCAGATAAATTGCAAAAGCTCCAACTTACTGAGGACCTACTAAGTACCAGGTCTTAGGCTGCGCACACACACGGATGTGACCGTCATTTACAGATGAGGAAACCATACCTGGGACTGCACAGGGAACTAGTAGCAGAGCTGAGATTTGCTCCCAAGTTGTTCTTACATCCAGATCTGGATGCTTACCTTCCTGCTGGTAGTTTTCAGACTGCTGACCGAGATCCAGGAGCGAGACTTAAAATTAGTGTAGTGAATGGCAACTGGTGTTTCCAAAAATGGAAAAAAAAAATAGAAAGAATGGATTTCTCACTTGGATGTAAATATCCAGTGTTTTATGAAATGCAATGTGCGTGTGTGTAGGCCTGTGTGTGCGAGAGTATTTATGTTCAGTATGTGTGTTCATGTGTGTGCCTTCCTGTGTTTGTGTGTGATGTGCATGTATGCATTGTCATGTGTGTATCTATGTACATACATATACATAGAGATGCACCTGTAGCATGTATGGTCATATGCAGGACATGGCTTGTAATTTTGAATGTATTTCTTACCGAGTCACAGTCAAAATATACAGAAGGGCTTGGAAAACGGCTCAGTCTGTAAAGTGCTTGCTCGTGTATTCGTGAGGACCTGAGTTCAAGTCTCAGAAGCCATGAGAAGCTGGGCTTGGTGGCATGTGCTTTTATTCCAGTCATGGATGGATCCCTGGGGCTCACTAGCCAATTCATCTAAACTACTTGGTAAGTGCCTGGCCAAGAAGAGGCCCTGTCTCAAAAAAAAAATGAGGTTTATAGTACCAGAGGGATGACACCTGAGGCTGTCCTCTGGCTTCCACACTTGTGTATGCACACACACAAACCCACACCCTCACATGCACCTGTTTACACACACACAGGCATTCACAGACATATGCACATACATGCGTGCGCGCGCGCGCACACACACACACACACACAATAAGGGAAAGCCATTGTTTGAGGAGACATGACTTCCCAGCTAGCAAGACCTAACATTTACTGAGACTTTACCGTGTGTTTAAAACAACTCAAATACAGGGATTGAATCAATTATTATGATAACATTATGATACAGTATTAACATCATCTGTGTTTTATAACATTATGATACAATATTAACATCATCTGTGTTTACAGTGAGAAGGCTAAGGATGGGAGAGATTGAATAATTTGCTTACAGTCTAGGAGGTAAGCAGCAAGACTTGAATTTGAACCTGGATTTTGTGCTGAAGCACCCGAATACTTAATTAAGTTTTTCATCAGTGTTTTGCTTAAGTAATCAGGAGGCTTTGGATCACAAGAACCATACTCTAAAATCGACAGGTCTGGATGGCCTGGTACCTATCAGGTGAGACCCTCTGGGACTAGCTGACCCTAGCCATCATCTGGACACTTCTACCCCTCAGCTTTCATTAGCAAGGCTGGCTGGCAGACCTCTGTAGCTTCAAACCTCTCTCATCTTCCACTATTTTAAATTAATTACCTCCTAATTATTTAGACATTCATTCACCAACTTGTGTGCAATTCAAATCTATTACACTTCGGGGGATGTGTCCATATCATGTGTATTCTGCTGTGAATCTCACGTGGTCAGAAGAGACGTGTGTGCACGGGGTGGGGGAGATTTGTAGAATCAATTTTTTAAAATTCCAATGCCTTTCTGAGGCATCTGAAGTGTTGATGAGATAGCTGGGGTTCTTGGGTGCTTGACTTTTAAATTCACATTTCTGAAAGGCAAGATACAAAATTGATTATACAGTATGATCTCAACTGTGCTAAAAATGTGTATGGAAAGGCCTGGGAGGAAGTGAACAGCGGCTGCCTCTGGGTGATGGAGTGATGGCTGATTTTTATTTCTCCAATTGGCTTTCTTTCCTCCCCAAATTTCTTGCGATTGATAAAAGGCGTACTCTAAAATTCACTAAGTAAAATTTAATTTCCAAGCTAGAGAGTATATGATTGTCTATAACTTAAGGATGTGTGTAGTTTATGAACCGAAAGCATCACAGTTTTGCTACTCATTCTGAAGTATCCTAGCAACTCACCTGTAAGGCAAGAGTCACCTGTTATATCATGAAAAACACACATGCTCCCGTGAACTATTCTCGTCTGGCCTCCTCTCTCTGAGTTGGGGACTAGCCAAGCTGGAGTCTGGCCTTGGGTGGGCAGTCAGCGGCTCTAAAGAAACCCACTACAGAGTTCAACATCACACTAAGAGAGAGCACTTCTGTAGCTTGGGCTCCACTGCCACTCACCCATGCACATCACGGGGCCAAGCGTGAGTCCTGCCTTGGAGTAGGATGGCCTGTGTTGGCGAAACAAGCTCTTTAGAGCAATCATTTCTATGCCACTTGTAGAAAACCTAGGAGGAAAGTGCTGTTCTTGCCCCTATTTTATGCAGGGAGAAACTGAGGCAAAGATTATTCAAGCAGCTTACTAAGGAACACACAGTCGACAAGCAGCAGGTCTAGGGTTTGAACCCAAACCAGTCCCCAATCACTGCACTGTGCTTCTGCTCTGACTTTAAAACACTTCAAGATTCAAGGCCAGTCACCTGCAGACTGTCTCCTAGGCCTTTAAGCACACAAGGTAACACAACTTGAAACTGTGTGTGTTTGTTTATGTGTGTGTGTGTATTGAATTCATTGTATACATTAGGCAAGCCTTGACCTTGTGAACTTGTGAGGGAGCGCTAAGATTATGTAAGATTATGGCCTTACACCTGGATGCAAGCTGGATATTTATTTATTTATTTATTTATTTATTTTTTCCTTCTTTCTTTCTTTCTTTCTTTTTTTTTTTTTGGTTTTTCGAGACAGGGTTTCTCTGTATAGCCTTGGCTGACCTGGAACTCACTCTGTAGACCAGGCTGGCCTCAAACTCAGAAATCCGCCTGCCTCTGCCTCCCAAGTGCTGGGATTAAAGGCGTGCGCCACCACCGCCCGGCTGCAAGCTGGATATTTCTAAATTGGCATTTCATGTGTCAAGCGGTCTTGATCATCTAGGTGCCCAGGCCGTGGCATCTAAGGACCTTAAAGCAAAGACTGGTTGGTGTCAAACCCTACTACTGCCAGTTACTAGCTATGGCAACCCGGAACACCAGCTGAATCTTTCTGGACCTCAGATTGCATATTGGCAAAATGAGGCTGGTTGTATTTATATGCATTTATCCTGACTTGAGTTTTCACCCATGAGTGCTGCAGCAAGGTCTGCCATGCAGAAGAGCACAGAATGCTGGCTATCGCTAGGAGGAGCATGGAGATGCTCTTGTTTCTTCCACCGGAGTCTGAGCTGTTTGTAAAGAGGGGATGTACTTCATTCAATCTCTGTCCCCAAACTTCCAGAGGATGTCCCTTCAGGAGAAAGTGCTCCCTAATGCCTGTTAAGTTAATGAATGCTTACCTCTGCAAAGAAGGTGGATTATGTGTACCTCTTAGGGTGCTGAAAGGAGAGAAAGGAGGGTGATAAAGTGTCCTGTAAATGGTGTGATGTAGGAAGGGTGCTCTTTTTCTCTCAGAATCCACCGTTTCCACTCCAGGTCCCCTTGACATGTGTGCTTAACTTAATTGCCAGATCTGCTTACGGCAGCTCTGACTCATCAATCAGGTCAAGCAGACAGGTGCTGAGCGCCAAGAGGGGCTCTGCCGATGCCACCAAGCAGTCAGTGCTGAGGACCGAGTAGATAGAACCTAGCTAAGAACGTAGGTCTTACCCAGTCAGTGCTGGGTTGACAAATGCCCACCAGTCACCATCAAGCATGGAATGCCATCAATTACCAAGCAAGCGGTGATGACCAAACACCAGCCTGAGAGAGTGCTCTCTCCTGGCCAGTGCAGGTAAATGCTACCGGACATCTTTGAGATCAGAGTACCTGAAGTCATTAGGTCCTAACTAGGACTTCCTGCTGGCCTTCCTCACTTGGTGCCTTCAAATCATGCTCTATCTCCATTTCTAAAAACTAGGAGCCTAGTCTTCCCTTCGCCTGGGGTTTGGCCAAGTATGAATTATGATGCCCTCAGGGAGGATGGGTTGCCAAGGTAACAGGCATTTTCTTACCTAGTCTGAATTCTCTGAAGTTATCGCTCCACTTGTCTTCATTAATAGCCTTAACATTGTTGAGTCTCATTGTTGACACCTGCACACACACTTACACACACACACACACATACACACACACACACACACACACACCTCTACTTACAACATCTTTGACTGTCCCTGCCTTGTTTGCGAAATAAGGAAGCAGGTAGAACCACAGATCCCCAGAACCTTTTGTTCTTTTGTATCTTGGGTCCTGATTAAAAGTATGTTGAAGCCAGGGAGGGGGTCAGAGACACACACATAGGTCGCTGGTTGACTCTGATAATGAATTCCAAAAGCTCTTGTCTTGTTGGCTGAATGTGTTCTGAATCTATCGCTCAGTCACCTCCCTCACCTGGTCCACCTTCCATTGCGGGAACAGCTCTTCCTTGCCCTGCCAGCAGGGTTCCACAGCACTGCTGGGAGGGAAAGCTGTGAGATTCTGCTAGCTCTGCTCTGTAGCTTTGAAAATGTCTGTTATGACTTGTGGCCTGTTATGACTCTGTGGCTTCCCTAAGTCCCTGCTAATGTTGTGTCTAGTCACACCTCGGAAGACTGTTTGGAATAGTTTATTCCTCTGCTCACTGGCTCTTGAAACCTAGAAGAGTGGATACCATGACTGGCTAGGGCGAGTCAGACAGATTACAATGTGTTTCTAGAGGTTTCTGTGCAAGGGGGGATTGGTGACTCTACACACCCATTCTGTTCAAATGCTCAGAAGTGAGTGTTTGTTTGAGGAGAAGATATAAATAAATCCCAAAGGACAACTTAAGACAGGAGAAAGGCCTGGGGAGGGACACCTAGGGACAGACGTCACTTTGAAAGATGGAGGATTTCTCCAGGCAAGGCGCTGGGAGGAAAAATTTAGCGTATGACTTTTGTTTTAGTGGGAGAAAGGTCAATTATCATCACCATCGCTTGCTGCATTTGACACAGGGATGGAGTTGGGATCTGAAGGTAGAGCCCACTCTTGCCACTGAGGACAGGACCAGGGACCAGGGGACAGCTACACAGCAGGCCTGCCGAGGCTATAATCATTACATGAGTGAAATATTTGGGGACTAGATGATTACATGTCACACAAAATAGTTTGTGTTTGCCTCAGTTTCTCTAAGAGAAATGGCTTAGGTTTAGTTTGTGGCTTTCTGGAAAATTCCATCTCCTTTTAGCCTCCTTCACTCTGGTTGCAGATAAACAGCAAGGTCAAGACCATCCGTCCCTGCTAAAGCCATGGTAACAGCTTCTGCTTGGGGACTGGCTACTGTACATGGTGCCTGACACTACGGTGTTAGTTATCTATTGTTGCATTACAAATCGGCTCCAAACTTAGTGGTTACAATAGCCATTTGCTACCACGTCACACCTATGATTCAGAAGTCTGCTTGAGTGTCAGCTGGGTCCTTAACTCTGGCTTTTTCAGAAACCTCCATTAGACAGCTGCTATAGGTTCCACTTGGGGTGGGGACGGGGGACTCTGCTCCTCAGCTCCTTGGGATAGTTAGTGCAGGTCTCAGCTTGTGGGCCACTGCAAGGAAGGCCTTGACCCATCAGTAGGTTTTGGTTGCAGCCTGTACTTAGCTGTTGGCCTCATGGACCTTTCCCCAAGGCAGCATCCAGCAAAGCAGCTTGCTGCATCAGAGCAAAGGAAGAGGACACATAGGGAGAACAAGGTGATGGAAGTCAGTCTTCTGTTGCTTTTGAGGCCGGAACTCACTATGCAGCCCAGGCTAGCTAGCACTATGTAGCTCAGGCTTGCCTCAGACTCACAAGTCACCCTCATGTTAGGACTACAAGCACGTCCCTCTATGCTCAGCAGTGCCACAGCCGCCCATCACATTGGGTGTATCCTTTTCTAAAAACTCACCAGCCAAACATACCGAGGTTCACCAATGGTATTTACTCCTGAGGAGAGCTGGCTGGCAGCCACTGTAGATGCGCCCCACCACCACGCCCAGTCTAGGGAACAAGGCTTCTCTCCCTTCTTATAAAAGGAGATTGAAACTTGCAGACTTGGCCTAGGTTCACACACCAGGTGGCATAATCAGAAAGTGAACTGGTTTTTCTTCAAAATCTTCTTCCTGCCAGTCGCTCTATCATGCCACTGCTCTGGGAGCTGCTTTGAGCGGCTTCAGAGACTGGTCCCTGTCCAGGTGGCTCAGCTGCCAGCCTCCCATCAGAGCTTCACACCAAGGCTTTCTCTCCAGCCTGCAGGACATTCCTATTCTGCCCCTCCTAAAAGCGTGGTCTTGTAGGTAGCAAAGAGGTTCTGAAAAGGCCAAGTGTCTGTTGCCCTCAAAGTGGCCGGTTCCTGAAAGCCTGCCTTGGCTTCCCAGGGTCTCGCTGAAAGCACTTGGGTGAGAACATGCACCTTGCAGTAATGTACTTTTTCCACAGATGATTAATCAGAAGCAGCCCTGGACAGTTTGGCACAGATGGAAGTGAGGGAGAGAGCCAGGTCGTAAATCCAAATAAATTTATAGCTTCTTCATCCATCCCATTATTACACCAGGCAGGCTGTGTTTCCCTTTAGTGCCTGAAGACAGGGGAGTGGTTTTGCATGTTGAGGACTCAGTCCAGAGAATCTAAAGACACTGGTTTTGGTTGGGAACAGCCAAGAGGTCATGGTGCTGGAGGAATATAAGAATCTGGCCTCAATTGACAGGAGCTGCGTAATAGAAGTTTCACAAGAAACTGTTTAGGAATTTACTCACCCTCGTTCTCACTCGTAGTCCTTGCCAGGCCCCGTGCTGCAGGCGTCCAGTCTCAGCTACCTGGGGGGCCGAGGTAGGAGAATCACACTTAAAGCATACCTGGGCTGTAGAGTGAGTTCAGTGCCAGCCTGAGTCATCTAGTAAGAACCTGCCTCAAAATAAAAAGACAGCTAGGGTGTAGCTCAGTGACAGAGGCATGTGGGAGACATTAGATATAAGCCGCCATTCTCTCTCTCTCTCTCTCTCTCTCTCTCTCTCTCTCTCTCTCTGTGTGTGTGTGTGTCTGTCTGTCTGTCTGTCTGTCTCTGTCTCTGTTTCTGTCTCTCTCTCAACACACTCATTCATACACAGATACCATACATACAGATACCATGCCCACACATACACATTAATATACCATGTATACATACACATGCACGCACACACACACACACACACACATACCATGCACACAACACACATACCATGCACACACCACACATACACCATGAATATAACACAAGCTCACACACACACCATGGACACACCACACATACACATACTATGCCCACACATTCACCATGGATATAACACACACACACACACATTAATGTGCACACACTTACCTGCACACACACACACACACACACACACACACACACACACACACACACCATTTCTCATTTCTAACTCCCTGTTTTTGGGCTTTTTGTCTTCAGTCTGCACAGATCTATCACATCTTGCCAATCTTCTGAGACTGCGTAACCATCAACTTAAAAAATTTAAGCAACCATCTTTCCAAGTTTCTGCTCATTCTTTCTGTTTCCTGAAGCCAGGATTTAGAGGAGGCTAGCCCACTGGAGGGACTATGATGAGACTAGGCTATCTCACTGGAGGCAGTGAGAGGAGGCTAGCCCAATGGAGGCAGGCAGTACCTACTTCCCTGGACCTGTGTACTTAGGAGAGGCTAGTGCACGAGTGAATTCATTGTCACACCTCGAAGCCATCTGTAAATTACTAAAGATGGCCATTCTGATTCTGTGAGATTTGGCTCTGAATCGGACATCTGGCATCTGGCCCTGGTCCTACCTTGATTTCGGGGTCCCTGACAGGAGCTGAACTTTCTGAATGCTGATCAAATTTACCGGCATGAGAGTGTAGGGAATGGCAACACTTGGCTATTTTGGGATGAATAATCACAAACATTTCTCAGAGAAGGAAGTCTGCATCAAGAGTCAGGTTTCCACGAAGTTGCTCTCTTCATAGTGCCATCCCTTTTATGGATGGTGGAAAGGCAGGTGCCTTTTTCTGCCTTGTCACGTGATCCCAGTCCAGCAAAATACATTCCAAGCCTGACATTATCCCCGTAATGAGACTGCGATTACCACCTCGCTTACCTCACGGGGTTAATGTGGGAATCACAGACATAATGAGATCTAAGCCACTCCATAATATGATCTTAATAATGCTGTAATGGGTGCTGTAGCCATTATGTACCAGTTACCGTGTGCTGAGTGCTGTGTGGGAATCTCCTCACCTAAGCCTCAAGACACTTCTAAGAAGCTAACAGAACAGTTTCCATTTCACAGGTGAGGAAGTTGAGGCCTGTGAAGGTTAGGTGACTTGAGACGTGTTAAATATCCTGTGAGTTACAGAGCCAAGGGCATCCCAGTTCCAGTGTAGATTGTCTCACTTACCTCAAGCCGCTGCCTCATACAGCGAAGCCCTGCATAAACACAGGCTCGCCGCTTTCCCTCCATCGTAGACACACAAGCATGGCGATTCATTGTTCCCAGGTGGCTGTAAAGTGCATCGCTATCTGTTGCTGTGCTCTCAAAGTCTGTGAGAGTTTCATCAGTGCCAAGTCCATTGACAAGGGAGAGGACAGTCTTTTCAACAAATGGCTTGGCTAGTTTGGCTTGCATGATTGCATGGAAAAGAACAAAGGTGTGAGCCGGTGAGATGGCTCACTGGGTAAAGGTGCTTGTGGCCAGGCCTTAGGACCTGAGTTTGACTCCCAGGATTCACACAGTAGAAGGAGAGAACCAGTTCTTGAATGTTGTCCTCTGACATCCACGTATGTACCACGGCATGTGTCTACCCGCCCCTCCCCCACAATAACTACATGTAATTTTAAATAAAATAAGATAAAAATCCCTTTAAAAAGATAGATCCTAACTGTATGTCACATATAAAGATTAATTTTAAATGAGTCAAAACAAAACAAACCAACCCTAAGCTTAAAAATTGAAGCTGTGAGACGGTAGGAAGCAGAGGAATCTTCATGACGTCAGATTTGGGCCTCACTCCAGAAGCGACAACCAAGGACAGAGTAGACTGATTGGATTCCACCAGAAGTAAAAACTTTTGTGCAGCAAAGAACACTAGAGAGTGACTCAGAACCTATGGTGACACACTTAGGGCTCTGAGGCAGGAGGATCCCAGGCTCCAGGCCTGCCTCAAAATTAAGAAAAGAATAAAACAGATCTAGGAATTGTTTGGTGGTAGGTGGTAAATTATGAGTTAGTTTTTAGAATAACTCAATAACAATAAAATGGCCTACTACAAACAGACAAAGACATTTCCCCACAGAAGATAAAGGTATGGACGGTCAAAAAGTATAAGACATGACACTCTGCATCCATCTTTGTCAAGGAGACAGGAATTAAAACCACACAGAAATGTTACATCACACCTGATAGGGAGGCAAGTATTTTTAAAAAAATTTTAAATTTGGGAGCCTGCAAGATGGCTCAGCAGGTGAAGGCACCTGCTGTCAAGTCTGACAACCTGAGTCTGATTCCTGGAACTCACTCCATGGATAAAGAGAACTAACTCTTACAAATCGTCCTCCGCCCTCCACATGTACAACGCTACACATGTACTTCAACTTCCCTTCACACACACAAACAAATAAGTGCTAATTTTCTTTAGTTTTTTTTAAAAGGAAACTAGCAAGCGTTGACAAAGATATGGAGAAACTGGAGCCCCGGGTTCACGGCAGTGTGAAATGGTACAGCCGCTGCAGAAAGTGGCATGGCGATTAAACGAAGAATTATTGTAAGTTCAGCAGTTTCTCTGCTAGGTACACACTGAAAAGGACTGAAAGCAGGGCACACACAGACACCTGTGGTGACAGTGGGGGAATACGTAACACTCATAGAGTGTCCATCAACAAGTGGATAACTTAAGAGAGGGAGAAATTAGTACACGACACATCCTTCAGCCTTGAAAAGAAATGACATTCGGATGCATGCGGATGACTCTCGAGAGCATTTCTCTGAGCCGAGGGAGCTGTACACACAGGAACCAATGTACTAAGAGTCTACTTATAGGGGGTGCTTAGAATGGGAGACTTCGAACAGACAGGAAGTAGAAGGCAGCTCACCAAGGGCTGAGAGAAGAAATCTTTGTAGAAATTGGTGGTGGTGGTCTTTGAGCATCTTTGGGGTATGCACTTAATACCACTGAATTACACACTCAAAAATTCACGTAAAATGATTAGAATGGTAAAATGTATGTGTCTTTTATCACAACTGAGGAAACATTTTGAGCATGTAAGAAATCTTACCTTAGGTCTCATTAATTTAGAATTTTTTAATTAAAATAGCTTTATTATATTTTCTCCCTCTTAAAATAACATTTAATTAAATGGTATAATTAATAATTATGTGATAACTACCAATGTGTTCATATTAATGCCACATTAATGTATCGATATAACATAGTTTCCCAATGAAGGAAAATTAAAAATGTGGATCAACCAAAAACAAAGTTAGAATATTCATTTTCATAGAGATACCCACATTGACCCGACCCTGACCGATGCGGATCTTTCCAGGTCATTTCCCACGTTCTGCCTTTTCAACCCCCACCCCCCCGTTTGGTTCATTTCCGTACTCTTTTATTTTACAGGAACCTGAGTGGTCACTTTCTTCCTGGTGGGCTCTCATGGACGACGTCAGACTTTAGTCTTTCCCATCCAGTGGGGGAGGGGGACACTTTCTAAAACCAACTGAAGTGACAAAACACTGCGAAGAAGCCAAGAAATGTGTGAGCGGAATGCTCAGATTCACGCTGAGACCATTTGGAAGTCGGGCTGGAACGAACAACTTTAAATAATACACTGTGCCCAGAAGTCTCTGAAGACGTGTGGCCAAAGTAGTGATGGCTCAGTCCACCCGCAGCACAGAAAATGAAATTTCTTTAGCGTTTATTAATCTTTTATTCTAGCCTCTTAGTTGGATTGTAGGGCAGGGGCAAAAGGGGAGGGGAGGATTCCTGGTGAGGAAATTGCTTATCTGTGGAAACTAGAGTCTTGTGTCCTCCCAAGTTCCTCCTTTAGCTTCGTCTGTATCTTTTGGGTAGTGCAGAGGGCTCTACCTGCGAATGATCCTGGGAATTTCTGTACCAGGATGCCCTTTTCCATGAGTAAACACCGTATGCGCGGCAGGGGGCGCTCTGCGTGTACTTGAGCGGGCTAAGTCGAGGTAGGCATAGGAGGTTCCCCTTCAGGGAGTTTCGCCCTCTGTGATCTGACTCTGCTGCTCGGTCTGGTTGTGCACGAGAAGGTCAAGGTTGCTGGGGCTTTCGGATCTCGCTTGTAGGGTCAGGAGAATGGCCGAAGTGAGCCGGTTTCTAGGGCCAGGGCTGCTAAGTTGCTGATTTGGCATCACCCAATATTCTCCCGAGGGCCGTCTGTCTCACTTCTCAAATATAGCTTCAATAATGCAGACCTTCTATTTTGATGACTTGAGGTTTTCTTAAGTATATCGAATAATTTCCATTTCCTCCTGGCTCTTTGGCTCTATTCCACGAAGCTTCATCTACCTGTGACCTGGAGCCTTGGTGCCTGCTCAAACTGGCTTCCTTTTATATCCGATGTTTCTTAAATATCACCCCGTGTGGACTATGCCAAGGCTGCTCTGCGCTCTGGGAGACGACGTTTTGTTTTGTATAATTTCATCCCCAGGGGAACATTCCAGATGGCCCTCAAGCTCACCCTGATCCTCTCAATAGTTCTGCTCCGTATTTAAAGCTATTATAATGCTTTCTCCAAATAGTTCTTAAAGACCCATTAATCAATTCACTCATTCAACAAATATTTATAAAGCACTTATATTCCAGGGCCCTGTTAAGCATGGGGAGTATTTATGAATGAAAAAAAAAATACTCATTCCTGCGTTCAAGTAAAGTGAAGATTAAAATAGGCAGGTTCTGTGCTTTCTCCATGTTCTTACTAGTAATGGTTTCTAGGCCATTGAACATAGAGCAAGAAGGCCTGGGACCAAGGGGACCAGGTGATGGGAACCCCCTCTATTCTCATGAAGCTACCATCTTCCTACCTCCAGGCTTGGCTTCTCCCCTCTTCTCAAGTGTGCTTTGTTTCTTTCTGTACTCCCCTACCCCACCCCAATCCTCTGACTTCAGTTACCACCAATTTCCGTAAATCCTCAATCTGTTTCTCAGGATGGAACTTTCCCCAAGCTCCTGTGCCCCCAACACCTGTTGGATTCATGCCTACCTGATGTCATCCACTCAAGTATGGAAACATTATTCTTCAAAACCTGCTACCTCTGTCAATATGCTGTCCCAGCCAAATACCTGCAGCTTCAGCAACTTTCCATTACTGCCAGTGCTCGCCACGCCCCTGTCGCAGAAGTTGACTCTTTTGCTTTGTGACAGGGTCTTCCTGTAACCTAGACTGTAATCCAAATTCACCACCCAACCAAGGATGGTGTTGATCCTATCCTGGGTGCTAGGATTATAGGCATGTACCATTTCCTGAAATGTCTGATCAATAGTTGATTTATTTATTTATTTATTTATTTATTTATTTATTTATTTTTTGAGTTGTTTTGCCTCCTCTCTGGGTGTTCATCACAACCTGTCTACCCTGAGTCTGACTGGTGGCTCTCCAGCTGTGTTTACTGCATCCTTTCAGGGGCTTCCAAAGTTGGCATGGAAAATGACTGTTGAACAGGCTGGGTTGTGGGCTGGCTTCCTGTCCCTCATCCAAACAGAGCCAGTTTGTCTGTTTTTCTCTTGATCTGAAGAGTGCTCAGTGTCTAGCTATTTTATCTTCGATCCTTAACATACCTCTCCTGGAGCCTTGGGGACCTCTCCACTGGCCCACTTCATCCGATGGATGTTAACCACCTTCTCTGCTGCAGTGCTAAGAGGCACTGTGCAATCGGCACAGGGGTGTGCTTCCTGGTAAATAGAAACACTGAAGGGCAGTAAAGCAATCGGAATACAAGTGTGTGGGTGTGGTGTGGCGAGCACATAACCTTGAAACCACTCTAATACTTAAAATCAGGGCATCCTTTTTTTTTTTTTTTTTTATGATCTTTGAGCATTACCCATGACCAACAACCGAGGCACATAGCACAAAGCATCCCTCAACTCTTACCCACTGCTGAAGCTCTGCTGCCCTCTGCAAGGAGGAACTCAACGAATTCTCCTGCCTGGGACTCTTTGGAGAGCCATCTCCTGGGATGGCTGACTAGATCTTGTAGTGACCGTGTCTCCATTGACCTTTCCAGCAGTGGCAGCAGTGGAAGCTCTAGCTTTCTACACACAGGCCACACCCACCCAATACTCACCCAACACATGCCCAACACACAGCCAGCAACCCACCCACCACACCCACCCAGCACACCCTCCCAACGCACCCTCCCGGCACATAGCTAGCACATCAACCCAGTATACAGCTACTGCATCTACCCAGCACACCCACCCAGCACATAACCAACACATTGACCCAACATACAGCTACCACACCTACCCAGCACACCCATCCAGCACACAGCCAATACATGGACCCATCACACCCACACAGCACACAACCAGCACACCCACACAAAACACAGCCAGCACACCCACACAGCACACCTACCTAGTACACACCTAGTACACCAATCCAGAACACTCACCCAGTCCATAGCCAGTTAACCCAGCTTCTGGTGTTTACTGCCGTGTCCCCCAACCCTATCCACCACTGTCTTCTTGCCCTTCTGCATCTTGAGCTCCAGAGAATTGTTTCTTATATGAAAGAATTTCCTTTTACTTAATCACTGCTGCTTATATGCTCGCTCAGTCTTTTCTTGCTGGATAGTGGGGACATTTAGCTACATATTCATGCAATAAATTTTCAGTCTTATTGATTTTTGCTTTGTTTCTTCTCTCTCTGTCTGTCTCTATGTCTTTCTGTCTCTGTCTCTCTCTGTCTCTCTGTCTCTCTGTCTCTCTGTCTCTCTGTCTCTCTCTCTCTCTCTCTCTCTCTCTCTCTCTCTGTGTGTGTGTGTGTGTGTGTGTGTGTGTGTGAGTGTGACATGTAGAGGTCAAAGGACAACTTTTAGGAGTCAATTCCTGTCTTCCACCTTGTTGAGTCAGGGTCTCTCTTGTTTCTGCCCTGCTGTGTACTCAAGGCTGGCCAAAGACCTGGGGCCCTGACATTACAGATGCACACCAACATATCAGGCTTTTGTTTTTTATTTGTATGGGTGTTTTGACCACATTTGTCTGTATACGCCATGCCTGCAGTGTCCAAGGGTACCAGAAAAGAATCCCTTAAAACTGGAGTTACAGATAGTTATGAGTCACCATGTAGGCAGGAATTGAACCCTGGTCCTCTGGAAGACCAGTTAGTGCTTTTAACCATAGAGCCACCAGTCTGTTCACGTGAGCTCTGAAGACTGAACTGAACTCAGATCACCCTAGTTGAGCAACAAGCACTTTTATTCACTGAGCCATCTTGACAACCCTTTACTAACTTTCTTTTAATTGACTCATTCTTGTCCATACCCTGCCCTGATTTATTTTGGCTATTCATTTAGAAAGTTTTTAGAATGTACAGGGAAGTCACAACAACAAGAACAACACATTTCCTATTCCCCTCGGCTGTTTTCCATTGTTAACATTTTGCCCTATTTCTGCCTACTTGGCCATCTTTCCTCTTTTTATAAGCATGTACACACACACACACACACACACACACACACGCACGCACGCACGCACGCACAGAGTTAGTCATTTGACAGTGAGTTTTAGACTCCAATATCCTTTACCACTAAAGACTTCTACAAACAATCCCTTGGGTTTAACACTGATGACCATTCATTATCTAAGGAGAGTTAATATTCATAATTCAACTGTCTGCACACCGTTCTTTATTCTTTCTGATCCAGGAAGCAGTTCTCCAAGCCCTTCCTAATTCCTCTACCTGCTTCATTCTTCAGTCTTCTGTCACAATGCATATAACATTCTGTCTTGTGTGTTTAAGTGTTTTGTTCTTATTCGTGATGAGGGATACTTTCTGAGGATAGGCCTGTGTTTTTTGTTTTTATTCATTCTTATTTCCCTTGTGTCTATCATATACGTCAACTGAGTCTTGAATAATTGATAAATACCCTGGACATTCAAAACTCTAGATTTGCCTCAGTTGGGAGGGTGTTTGCCTAGCATGCTCAAAGCCTTGGGTTCAATCTCAAGCATGGTAGTACATGCTTGTAATCATAGCAGTCAGGAAATGGAGGCAGGGAGATCAGAAGTTCAAAGTCATCCTCAGCTACATAGCAAGTTTGAGGCCAGGCTCAGCTACTACATGAGACTCTGTCTTAAAACCAACCAACCAAAAGACCCTTCATATTTGTGCTGTTTGTTTTCTCTGGTGGAGTCTTCTGTCCTGATATGATTTAGATTCAGTTTATTGACTGGGATGATGGAGCAAGTACTGGACAGAAAATGAGGAAACTCTGATTTTAATCCCAGTCCTTTTTCTAGCAAGCAAGGTAACCGGGGTCCAATGATTTAATCTCTGTGAGGCTCAATTTCATCTGTAGTTTGGACCTCACTTCACTTACTCTCCCTGCTTCATGGGGGTGTTATGAAGACCGAATGAGGGGATGACTATCAGAAATAATGATCTTATTCCAGAGGCTATATAGTTATCTACCTGACAAAGAATCTAGAATGTTCTTAGTCCAGATCTGTCAGAGTCTCCATGTACCCAGCACACGTGGTGCATGCATCACAGAGACCAGCTGCTGGTCTAGGGTCCTCAAGCTGAGATAACTGTGGCAGATTAAATAGTGTCAGTGGTGTTCCCCCTCCACCTCAGAATGTGGCCCACAGAAGCAAAGTCTTCACAGATACAATTTTAGGTCAAATTGAGGCCATCCTTGATTAGGGTGTGCCCCAAATCCAGTGTCAACATACTTAGGTGTGTGCTACAGGATGATGACTTATGGTGGCTTCACTCCTCAAGGTGCCCCTGAGGACTGAAGGACCTCTCCTGTATCCTCAGGAGAAAACGGTCTTTGTGGGGGTAGGGTGGGGAGTGGGAGTGGGGAAAGCTGCACTGGAGACATAGAATAGGAAGACACAGTCATAAGTTCAAGGACACCAAGGATTGCAGGACCCACCAGAAGCCAGGAGCCTAGCGAAGAACTCTTTCCGAGAATCCATAGGGCAACATGGACCAGCTGACGACTTCATGACTTTAGACTTCAAGCTTCCAGAAAAGAGAGACTAGTTTTCTGTTGCTTGCAGTCGTTTGCTTGGTTGTTCCTAAGAAACGAATGCAGAGATTTTCCCCTCAACATGTGCATATATTTACACCGGAAGTACTCCTGAAGGAAATGAGCCACAGAACAAGTAGAAGAGGTGGCAAGAGGAGCGGTTGGCTGTGGAGGCACCCGGTGCCTACTTGAGCCTGCTAAACAATCTGTAGTGCAGAGTGCTGCCCTGGAGATCTGTGCTGTGTCCACAAGGCTGAGCACAAAGGTTCCTGGTTGGTCTGGAGCCATAGCCATCTTTCCACTGAGATCAAAGTGGGAGATGCTCAGAAGCAAAGGGGGACAAGGCCAGGACTCATCACTCTGGAGCCGAGCACCCTCAGGATGGGCTTTCTGGGTTGTCTCATTGGCATCCCTGTCCCCTGAGCTCACTGAGTGTGGGGAGTGTTTGCTGTGGCCTCAAGGGAGTTGGCTGATGTTTTCAGTGAAGTCTAGAGTCTTGGGCCTGTGCCGGCCGGTACCTTTTGATGCTAAAAAAGATACAGCATCTAACCATCAGAGTGCTGCTTCTCTGCCAAGGCATGTTCTCACCCAACCACTCTTCTTCCCTGACGCAAGGAAGACATGCTTCACTCCTCAAGGTGCCCCTGAGGACCTTCTCCTGTATCCTCAGGAGAAAACCGTCTTTGTCGGGGGGAGCGGGGAGCTGCCTTAGTTTTGGCTTATGGGGTTAGAGAAGAGGGTAGAGAGAGGGAGAGAATAGGGGAATGGGAATGGTTCTAAGAGTTTTCTTCAAATTGGAATAATTGTCAGGGCCCACCCACTTCCATTGTTATGATGCCATAGTCAAGAGCAGCCCCCGGAGGGTGCAAGAGACTCATGAAGTCATCTGGCCCATTGCCTTTCCCAATCTTCCATGCCACCGGAGTGGTAGAGATTGGAGCCTGACCCTGGCAGCTGAGCACTTGGATACCCAAGGCCACACAGCAATAGGGACAAGCTCATTGGGCCAGGGGCCAGCTACTCTCCTGGGAAGATCTCCCAGGTTCTTCCCTGAAGTCAGCAGAGCCAAACCTCACCTTGAAGACAGTCTCGGGCTCTCAGCATCAGACCACAGCCTCGGCTTGGCTGGAGCTGATTGCAGATGGCTGATAAAGACTTTGAAATGATGACTCAAGCCATCCTGAAGCAAGACTCTGGGTGTGCGTGTGAATGGGCATTGCTCAAAATGACGGGGTGCTGCTGATCATATCAAAGTCTTTGTGCTGGGGTATGGGGGATGAGTCGGGTGGAAATAAGAGGTAGTCAGTAACATGGATCCTGCAAAGGTGCTGGGATCAAAGCCACTGCCCAGGGGAATGCTGATCGGAGGCAATTATTGATCTCTTCTCGTGTGTTAGACAACACTCACCGTGTTAAAAGCTCTTCAGGGAGAGAGAGTAAGAGAGACCAGCCTTGGCTTTTGTGATGGCTGATGTAGCATTATGAAAAGGCCAAGTCCACATGGAACAGTTAGAGCCAAAGTGACCATTAAGGAGGGACACTGGAGCCTGCTGTGCTAATGCATGCCTGCCAGTCCAGCACTGGGTAGGCTGAGGCAGGGGGCTTGCTGAAAGTTCAAAGACAGTCTGAACTACTTAGGAAGACCCTGGGGAAGGGGAAGGGCAACACATTAATGAAGCAGGAAGAGTGGGAGAGTGGGAGGGGGAAAGAGGAAAGGAAGTGGGGGAAAGAGAGAGCATGATGTGCCCCTTCCTCCTGTGGTGGGTCACTTGTCAAGCTCCTCTTTGATCCTAAGCAGAAAATTCCAGAGAATGGTAGTGTGGTTGACCTGCTGGAAGAGTTTTGAGATGCAACCAGCATGGTCTCCAGGTGATAGTCACTGGCTGATAGTCTCTCTCTCTCTCTCTCTTTCTCTCTCTCTCTCTCTCTCTCTCCCTCCCTCCTTCCCTTCCTCTCTCTCTTTTTCTGTATGTGTGTCTGTGTGTGTCTCTCTGTCTCTCTCTCTATCTCTTTCTCTCTCTTCCTGTCTCCTCCGTATGACATGCTGTGAAGGCAGAAGCCAAGGGAGTCAGCTGGGGCAGTCTAAAGCATTGTACTTTTGTACTTTCGGAGAAAGGGTAGGTCAGGGGGAAATATACTAAATGACTCCTTGCTTCTGTCAGAGGAGATGGATTCTACACTTTGGAGAGAAAAAGGACCTCCAAAAAGAAGAAACCTCGTGTGTGTGTGTGTGTGTGTGTGTGTGTGTGTGTGTTCAGTCTAAGGGGCACAGTATGGTATGCAAGCCAAACCAGCGTTTGCCATCCCCTCTATTTCCAACCGACACCACAGAAGCCTCACACAAGCCGGCCATTTAGAACTTCTTAAAAACTGTGTAGGAACACTCTGATGTGATGGGTGTGTCTTCAGGGTTGCATGAGAGTCACGGTCGGAGCTCCCGAAAGTCACCAAGCAACGGACCAAAGAGAGGTGCTAGAATCATTTCCACAGAGCAGAGCCAGGAAAGGCAGCTTTGGCAAAGAGCACAGATGTTGGGCTTGCCATCAAAAGCCCTGGGTTTGAGGCCCAGCTCCCCTTCCCACTGTTAGTGGTAAGACCTTAGATAAGTCATGTGATCCAAGTTTCCTGGTAGGTAAAATAGGAGCGAGAAAGGGTTTTGTACTGTAAAGGGCTATGTAAAGGTAGGGCGTGGGAATTCCTCTGGGGCCCAGGGTAAGGGACGAGAAGGGCAGAGGCTGTGTGTACACCACATACAGCCAGGAAGGAAATCTGGGTGGCTCGAGCACTGAGCTTAATTTCAGGATCTGATCTTTTCTGAAAACAGAAGGCCTGGCTGTCTAGACGGTCCTTTACTTAAGACAGGACAGGGTTCCAGTAAGCCCAAAGTAGACTGTAAAGGAAAAAAAAAAACAGTCTAATCAGTTGAGAAGGTATTTACTGTGCCTAAGACATAGAGCAGCCTTGCTTTAGAGCAGAGCATCCAGTGTTTCCCATCATGACCGTGGCTGGACCTGTGAGTAACTGCTTCTCCCTGTGAGTCATACACTAGTCACATACTGCCTACCACGGCCCCTTACTGCAAGTTCCTACCCTAAGTTCTACCCATGCCAATCTAAGTTTCTTTATCCCTGGGGTTAAAGGTCAAAGAGATCTCAGTAGCCTGGAAGAAATCTGATTTGAGTTAAAGTCAGTTTACTTAAACTCACATTGCATGCAAGGAAGTGTCCTGAATTGGGAAGGGGACATCAAAGGCTTTGGTCTTTTTTGAACCTACAGACTCTTAAAAGTACCCATGTCCAGCAAGAGCCACCATTCAGAGAAAGGTGGGCAGGACACCCACCCCTTTGAGAGGGCTCAGGCTTATGCTGAAAGAGGTCATGGCTTTGCATGGAAAGGCAAGCTCAAGGAAGGGAACAGCCCCTTCCCCCCGCCCCCCCAAAACCCCCAGCAGCACACAACTTGCATGGGTGCTCAGGGGCTAGAAATGGGAGACTTCCTTACTTACTTGATGTCTTAACAGGAAGAATGTTTAATCAGGTGCTAGGTTGGAGGAGTTGATACTGTGCTCAGGGACAGTGTGGGACAGTAGTCATTGGTGCCCATGTCTGAGTGAGGTGGCCCAAATTTATCACTGTGGTTTCCATACTGACAAATTGCTTGGGGACCAAGCTCAACTCCAGTAGGACTAGATCCCCACACCCTGCGTGCCTGGCACTCTGGGTGGAGGCGGTTTTCCTGTCTGGGCATTGCCACTTTCCATTCTCTTCACACAACAGCGTGTTGACATGTTGGTGCCTGGCCTGCTCACAGGGAATAACCAGGGAAGGCGCCCAAAGGCGGTGCCTGGCTCCTGAGCTGGCAGCAGGCCAGGGCGGCTTTGTTTAGCTCCTTCCCCTGAGGTGGCAGCCAGGCAAAGCGACTTCCACTTCATAGCTGCAGTTTCTCCGAATGCTTCTGAGGCAGAATCTCTCCAAATGTCAGGGAGGAGCATTTACAACTTGGTCCTTTTATGACGTGCCTTTAAGGCCAATTTATCTAGCGCTAATAATCCTGATGTGCTGTTGAATTAGGCAGCGGTGAGAGGAGGTGTACATTTTTAAAACCCATGAAATTGCAAGCAGATTGCTTGACTCAGTACTCCTGTGACTGCTCGATCCTCTCGTGGCTGTTATTATTAATATTAATAAGCATATATATTCACAAACACACATTCACATACACCCACGGGGCACTGGGCAAAGCTCAGGGAGGACATGGCCTCTGTCCTCAGGGATCAGTAGAAAGCTGTCTCTAAGACGATGTAGCAAATCACAGGAGTATTGTAACTGTCAAGGTTTTAAGCACCTAAAAATCAGTCCTATCATTAGCAATCAGTAATCACTGTTATAGAAGAATAAATCTTGTAATCTCCAAATTACCTGTTTGCACCAATTAGAGTCCAACTGATGAACATACCAATCAAAGGGGAATTTACTTGAAGCACCCAAGCTTATCTGGTTAAAAAAAAAATACTAAGAACCGGCTGCACTCCCAAACGGATGTCTCCTCACTCACTATCTGTTAGGGTGGATATTCTGCAAACAGAGCTGACAAAACCCTGCACAGGTACCCCCAGGCAGGAGGAAATCCATGATGCATTTATTTGTTTATTTATTCATTTATTCCCTGCCTGCCTACAGAAAGGATTTGAGGCAGGCGACAATAAGAAAACACACTATACTAAGACAGACTCTTTCAGGTATCAAAATCAGGAGATTTTGAAAATCAGGGAGTGGAAATGGGGACACTGGTCTGGCGTTCCCGATGTCCACTTGTCTTGTTGAGTCTCCATGCTGAGCACAACCACAGACACTGGGGGTTTAACAGCAGAGACATTGCTCTTTGCCATCTGTAGGAGGCTTGTCAGGAAGAATGAGATGCAAGCCCTGGGCTTCTCTCTGAGCCTCTCACAAGGCAGTGAGCAGGGGAATCAAATGGGCCACCTAGTTCTCAGTGTGCAGTGGAGAAAGCCAGTTTGTGGAAAGCTGTGCTGTCTCCCATGCTATAAATCCAAACAGCAACTCAGAGCCAGTGAAAGGCACACCATAGTGTGTCTGCCAGTCTCTTAGACGAGTTCTCTACCTAGCCATCTCTTGGCTGGAGTTTGGGACATAAATCAAGAGTAAAGAGCTAGGGCATGGTGGCTCATGTCTATTCAGGAGGCTAAGGCAGGAGGATTGCTGAGAGTATGGGGCTAGCCTGGGCCACATGATATAAGTTCAAAACCAACACCCTTGTTTCTGGTTTTTTTGGTTTTTTTTTTTGTTTGTTTGTTTTTTGAGTTGTTTGTTTGTAAACCAGAAGTCTGGATTTCCTACTGAACTGTCCCTCCTTTGCTCCTCCTGAGCTTATGAAAACCTGGGTCTGGTGTTTGAGGCTGAGGCAAGAGGTAAAAGCTAGGTAGAAGAGGGCCTTGAGAACTGGTCATTAAAACAGTACTCTGAGCATTAGACTGGGGACTGGGGAGCCCTCAAGTCACCTTAACCAAGAAATGCTGTGTGAGCCTCCCCAAGGCTGTCTTTAAGCATCCATGCTGATACAGGACTCAGCATCACTCCACCTTACTTATCCCTTGATGCCAATTGTCTTGTCATGTTCCCAGCTCCACCTGGTCTTATCACTTATTCTATATAGTTCTGCTTGGTCTGATAATCTCTGAGAAATTATGTTGCCATCTTCCAGGGGCTTGCTCAGCGTGTTTTTTTTATTTTCAAGTGTACCGGGTGCTCATTCTGACCTCTGCCCTTGAACATTACTAGGTTCCCCTAAGAGCAAGAGCTATTTAAGTGGTACCAGAGTATGTGTCTGCAACTTCAGCTCTGTGGTAGGAGGTTAATTCAGAGGATGTGAGATGTGAATGTGGAGGCTTCCATGGTCCCGGCACCCAGTGTCCAGGCTGCTGTATAGCTCTCAGCCATGCTGAATCAGGGTGGCTCTGTGTGACTGGTAATGCCCTCAGTATCAGACACTGCGCTGTGTGCTATAGACTCAGTGGCGGACAGACACGGTCCTTGATCTCAGGAAACTTTCATAGCTCATAGCACATAACAGAAAGAGGATACCTTGGGACTGCAGAGAACTGGCTGAACTTCTGTGTCTCCCCTTGGCTTAGAGACTGTAACCTCTTTGAACCTGTTTCTTCATCTTTATTTTCTCTCATCTTTAGATATTCGTTTTCTTAAGACGGGGTCTTTTGTAGCCCTTGTGTTCCTGAGGGTGACCAAAAACTCCTGAGCCTCCTGCTTCTGCCTCCTGGATACTAAGATTACACACCCAGTTTTATGCGGTATTGAGGATGGAATCCAGAACCTAGGGCATGTTACCTAGGCAAGCACCAGCTGAGCTACATCCCTGGCCCTGTTTACCCATCTCCAAAGATGGCAAAGTAGGAGCCACCTTAAGCCATTTGGCAGAGATTAAATGCGATCATTTGCACAATGCCCAGATTTTGGGAGCTACTCCACATGTGGTCACTCCTCCAGCTGTGCTATTGAGTGGAGAGGACAGATGAGCCCTCAGTAAAGCTTAATGCACAGTGGAAGAAGCCACAGTAGCATGAAAGGCTATGGGAACCCAATGGAAGGCATGGGAAAAGTGTCATGGAGACTAGAAGACATCTTAGCAAGCTTTTAGAGATGAGTGGGATTTTCCTGAGTAGAGCACAACAAGGGCGTTGAGAACCTGGGAAGTCACGGGACCTAAGGCATCATGCCATAGGATGTTCTGCGTCACGTGGCTTCTCTCTCGTACCCTGTGATCTCCTGAGCCATTTAAAATACAGCTGTTAAATCAGATAGCAAAAGATCTACCTTCCAGCTTGCATAGTCTTCAAGAGACGGGAGTATGTCTTTGTTCATTACTGATTTCCACTTCCCGGCACATGGTAGGCACTCGATAAATATTTATTAAATGAGTAAGGATAATTACACATGTAAGAGGCTTGTCTCCAATGAGAAAATCGAGGAAGCATTTTTTTCCATTTACTTGAAATAAGTCGTTTCCCTCGGGTATGTGTGTGGTGGCAATTAAGAAAGCTACATTATGTCAGCAGGTTTGTAAGAGGCCTCAGGTCTCTCAGTGTCTTAGTGATCTTCCTCAGACCCGTTGTGAGGCCTGTCCTTAACTCTAAAGCTGCTCAAACTTCCCTGAATGCCCTTTGACACTTGGCACACACCGTCCTTCACACACTGTGGGCACAGCAGGCCCAGGCAACTTCCAAGAGGCACCTGTATTTTTCTTCGTTGAACTTCCATTTTTGCTTTTGGTGTTTCTATGAACAGAGAATCTTTGAAACCGGAACTCAACAGAGCCATTCCTTGTGTCACTGAACTAAAACCAGACTGGCTGATGGGAACTTGTCCAGTAAGGCCCATCCCCGTACTGGCTAGTTTGATGTCAACTTGACATACGCTACAGTCATCAGAGAGGAGGAACCTCAACTGAGAAAATGCCTCCGTAAGATGGGACTATAGGCAGGTAAGGCCTTTTTAAAATTAGTGATTGATGTAGGAGGGGCCAGTCCTTTGTATGTGGGGTCCCTTGTGGGCTGGTGATCCTGGGTTTTATTAAAAAACAGATTGAGCAAGCAAGGAAGAATGAAGAGAAAGCTAGTAAGCAGCACTCCTCCATGGCCTCTGCACCATCTCCTGCCCCCAGATTCCTGCCCTGTCTGATTTCTTGCCCTGACTTCCTTCAGTGACTTTAGTGGACAACTATGTAGAAAAGTGTAAGCCAAATAAACCCTTTCCTCCCCAAGTTGTTTTTGGTCATGGTGTTTCATCGTAGCAATAGCAAGGTAGCCTCCCCCCCCCAGGCTTCCTCCCCCCTCCCCTCTGCTTTATTTTCTCACATGTCCAGGCCGGTATTCAGATTTGCTTGCTTTGTTCTCTGCTATGACAACTACAGGACATCATTGTCAGGGTTTGCCCTCTTCTAAACCTTGGCAAAACAAACTGTTCATTCAAAAAAACGTACCTGGCACCGCTTTCTCAGATCTGCTGCCTCCTCTCTTGTGCCTAGTTCAGCGCTATGGTCACGGATGCTTTCACCTTCTAAGATAATGTCAATCTAAGTGACGGTCAACTGTATAACTGTGGACATCCTTCTTTTAGGTAAGAGGTTCACATTTTACCAACAGCCTTTTAAAGACTGCAAGCTACCTTCAAAACAATTGTTTAAAGCAAAAGAAAACACTGAGTCCTTTAAAAAAATGGCACTTAATCTGAAAAATAGGAAGACCATCTTTATTAATTGTAGAAAATTTGGACGGTAAAGAAAAACATAGCATAGGGACCACATTTCTTACGATCTTGTCTCTAGTTGGACTGTGTGTGTTTGCGTGTTTCCCAACATTTCAGACCCTAGGTTTGTAACATTTCTCATGCCCTCTTTGTTACAGTGTATTCCAACTCTTCCTCTGTGTTACAAAACACAGCGGAGTGCGGCGCAAGGAATGATGAATTTATTTGGTGCAGACTTGGGGTACCTCTCTTAGGCATCCTTTATTGTTTGCTCCTAACCCCAGTCCTGTATGTCTGCAGGGTTCTCCATCACCTTTGTAAAACTTAGCAGATCTGAGTCTTCTTCTGAGGAAACAGCATCCTGTGCTGTTATACTGTATTTTCTGTCTTCAGATTCTCTGCTTCATCCCTTCCCCCGCCCCAATTTCCCTGTCTCCAGCGAGCAATAATATCTTTCATCTGAGCCTCTCTCCCTGCCTCCAGTGACTGCCTCCCCTGATGAATTCTCTCCGGGTGACTTTGGCATTTGCATATTTCCTCGCTTGGATATTCTGAGATGTTGGAACCGGAGAGCAGGTTGACACGATCAGGTACTTAGCTGAACGAGGCTTTCTCAGGAACTGCACAAATATTTGGAGTCGGGCGTGTGCCAATAGGCAATTAATTGAAATGTGGACACAGCAAGCTTCCGGAGGAGGGAAGCTGAAGTTGAGAAATTAGCTGTGGGTAGTGATTCTCTGTAAGATACAAAACAGTAATTTGGGGATTCCTTTACCTCAAACTGAAAGTGATTTGATACAGAAAAAGAAAGGAAAAGAAATTAAAAAGTGAGATGGTAAGGTTGACTTTTGTAGAACTGGAGTAGGGATCGGTTCTCAGAGAACACAGCTGGGGCCCTTGTGGAAAGGAAAGGGAGCCCAAGGTCAGGGATGAAACCAGGAAAATGCAGGACCAGAAGCAAGACACCTGGCTCCAGCCCTGGGCACTTTGCACTTTCCAAGCAGACTATCTACCTGGAGACCTGATTACCATATCAGGAGCCAAAGGGTGAGGACTGAGATTTAAGCTTGTTCCTGTCTCTGTGGACTGTGTGAATACATCTAGCAAAATCCAGCTTCTATTGCCTGACCTTAGCAGAGGGGTGAATGGACTGGGCCCACTTTGACCAAGATCCTGTGTCCTGCTTAACACTGGTGTACAGGCTAAAAAGTACAGTCCCTTGGGCTGGGACGACCTGGCAGAGCTCAGCCCTGGCAAACAGGGAGGCCTGTGGCTTCTACCAACAGGACCACAACTATGATGCTGGCCTGTGGCAGGGCCCAACTTCTTGTTTATCCTCCAGAAATCAGGCGTGCACACTCCTTTCCTTTCTCTAGTACAATGGGTCCTCTGCTTGATGTTTATGTAAGTTTTATAAGCTTTATAAGACGTGAAGAGAATCACTTTGTCATGGCTCAGGCATGTGAGGCCAGACTTACCCTTTTGAGGGTGCCCCAGGAACATGGCTTTCAAAGTGCAGCCTTCGGAGCCAAGTAAAAAGTCGAGTTCCCTGGTTCTAAGCCATCATGCTGAATCCAGATGTCAGACGGATGGGTCCCAGTATCACATGCTTTAACAAGCCCTCGGGGGATGTTGATGCTCAGTCGAGTTTGAAAGCCATCACCCTAAAAAAATTACGATCGGGAAGTCTGGGCTGCTAGATTCGGGCACTAAGGGAGTAATATATTTTTGATTATTGGACCCTTAAGAACAAATTCTCTTCGTTTCAGGATGCCCAGGTGAGCCGTTCCCACACACTGCTGAGTGTTCAACAGGAAACCATCTCCAAGTGATTCTTTAAAACTGACCAGCATGGTCAGGCGAGAGTCTAGCATCGCAACCTATTTATGGCAAGTGTAGAATTTTCATACTTTAATCTTCCACGGAATGACTGGATACGTTAATTGATTGCTGACTCTGTTATTTTTAGACTTGTACTTCCTTACCTCATATGAAGATGCATTCAGAATTCAAATGGGGGCTGGTGAGATGGCTCAGTGGTAAAAATGCTTGCTGCCAAGCCTGATGACCTGAGTTCAATGCCCAGGACCTATACAGTAGAAGGAGAGAACTCGTGCAAGTTGACCTTTGACCTCTACACAAGCACCATGACACAGGTGCCCACACACACATACAAACACAGCACACACACACTAAAATAGGTAAATAAATGGAAAAATTAAAAACATAGGCTGAAGTAGGAGAAGCATACATTGGAAGCCCCTCTGTACTACAAAGTGAGATCAAGACCAGTCTGGGCATCTTAGTGAGTTAAACATTTTTGTATGTAAAAAAGCTGGGCATGCAGCTCCATGGTAGGTGACTAATCTTTCATGGGCAAAAAGCCTTGGGTTCAATCCCCGGTCTTACAAAATAGAATATTCAAATGGGAACATTTTAGTACCCACAAATATTTTCTTATAGACTTTAACGTGTTACTAAGGAAACGAGTTATAACGCTATAGTGACATTATTGCCGTAATGAATTATTAGGCAGTATACATGTCAGAGTAAAATCTCTCTTCCAAACTTCACAGAGACTGAATAATACACACTTCTAGCACAGGGCATGAGAGCTATGGGAGTAAAGCAGTGGGAAGGATTCCTGACCCAGAGTGACAGGCATTTCCAGAGAATGCGTTCTGTACCTTTTGTGCGCTTATAGAGTGAGGTGATTCTCTCCGGCACCAAGAGCCCCTCTGCCGGAAGCCGAGTGAGCTAGAGCAACCGCGAGGACACGTTGGTGGCAGAGCGCAGAGGGCTTCTAACTGGTGAGAACTAGGAGGGACCGAAAGCGGGTGTGCAGAGTAAAGTGTGTGCTAATCACACGTCTGTGGGATCCAAGGACAGCAAAGCACGGCTCGACGGACCGCAGGAGTGACTGGTGGAGATGGGGGGAGGGTACGGCCCAGCGGGAAGCTCCTGCTTTCCCTCTCTGGGTAGGGGGAGGTGCTGTTATTAATGATGGGATGAATTAGAACAGATGGGCACTTTTGACACATTTTCCCGTGTTGTTATTTTCCGATTTCCCATCTTCCCACCATCTAGTCATGCGCCTTTCTCTTGGTTAGGAGAGAACGCACGTGACTTTGAGGAGACGCCTCTGGAAAGAGAGTGGAGTGGATGACATAGGCATTGAACTCAGAGACACACGCTCTACTGGTCCTGAGAGTCCTCCGAAAGCCTCGCTGGATGTTATGGAGAAGCCACAGTGATTCCTGGGTTTTCTGGGAAGGGTTCAAGCTCACGCCTGGGGACCCCTTCACACTGGTTCTGTCACAGCCTCCCTCCATCCTGGCAGCCATCACACTCTCCCTGATTACGTTACCTTCCTGGAGCCCTAAGGAGATTTGCATTGTAAATGGTGTTTGTTAGGGCCCAGAAATAATATTAATCATTGTAAAACAATTATGTTGCATAATTTGTACATAAAAAAGAAAAGCATGAAGCTTTGGCTTGAATTAATATTTCTAGAATTATGTATCTTTCTCATCCATACAAATAATGAGACCCTCATCTGCCCTTCTGGGTGAGAAAGGCTCTGGAAGAAATAAAGATACTTACCTTCTTGTGGCTTCTGGAAACATTTAGAATGTGTACAGTGCCATGTGGCTTGTATAGTTTGGTGTGGAACAGCCAGGGACCTTGTGGCTGCAAGGAGGAAACTCAGCTTTCTAGAGTTAAATCCTTCTTGTAAAAGTCTGGACAAAAAGGGAAAAAGGGAAGCCCCCAGAATGCAGAGCAACAAAGCAGGGTGGCTTTGCCAGTGTCTCTGCTGCTATCAGTCCTGGTATAACATTGACGTAAGCAGCCATCAGTGAACAGATATCTCAGAGAGTAGGGACTTACTCGCCAAACTTCTGGAATGAGTTAAATGGTACTTTTCTCCCAAATACATCAACATACTAATCTGAATGTCATCTTAATTGAAGGGGGAAAAAAAGGACAGGATGGTCTCTGAAGTTGTAATTAAGAGTCTTGAGATGAGACCATTTTGATTTTACTTGGTAGACCCTAAGCCAATGACAAGAACACAAGGCAGCTAGTGTTTATAATGCTGAAAGATGCTGTGTGGGCTGCTGGGGGAGAAAATTCACCAATAATCTTATTCATCTGAAGTCTCTGGATACTCTAATACTGACCTGATGAGCAAGTTATGCCCACTTGTGCAATAGTGGCTGGCTGTTGAGGGTGCAGGTGGGGTAACCAACCACTTTCTGGTTTGATTATAGGCGTATTCCACAGAAAGGCCAATGGCCACCCCACCTGAGATGTCACATGGCTGGTGGCTCTTTCTCCCTCTGAAGCATGGTGAATCTTTTCTCCTCTCCTGCTCTGCTAGCCTGCCTGCGCCCCTTCAGCCTAGTACTGTAAACCCGGTCAGAGGCTATGGCTGTGGGAGGTCACAGACCCAAAAGAATAACTACTATTGACGTTTTTCTAAATAGATATGTATGTAGTCAAACTGGTTTCTAAATATTTGTGTCCATACGAATTAGCACCGTGTTCAATCTTGGTCAGAGAAACTTCTTTTTGCAGCAGATGATAGTTAATATAGGCTCCCAAATGGCCAAAATGCTAAGACTACATGACTGTTGAGTTTTTAGCCCTAACCAGGATATTTATACCACCTCCAGGGAGCATAGTGGAAGAGGGGCAGAAAGAGCCAGAGGATGGAGTGCTATGAAGTACTGTGTTCTGGATGTGATATTCTCATTGCATTCATGAACACACACCGCAGCTGTGCTTTAGCACAAGGCCAGAAGAGAAAAGAGATATAGACGTTGGAGGGAGACCAGTGGGAAAGAAGAGGGCCAGGAGTGGAAGAGCATGGGAGATCGATGAGGCAGGAGGCCTGTGATCACAAGACATTGCATACCTGTATGAAATTGTCAAGAATAAAGCCTGAAAGAGCACAGGAAGGGAATACACACAGGAAGAGAAGTGGAAGCCACAGGAGGAGAAGGTGCATAGCTGAGTGTCACGACCTGAAGCTCAGGTCTTTCTGGAACTGGAAGAGATGAACAAGAATTCTACAAGAATTCTCTTGTAGAGCCTTGGAGGCCACGTGGTCCCAGCCACACCATGATTTCAGACTTCAGACTTCCAAAGCAGTAAGAAAGTGCTTGCTTGCTTTATTTATTTATTTATTTATTTATTTATTTATTTATGGTTCTAAGCAACCAGTAGCAACATTTTGTCACTGCTCTCAGAAATTAACAGATGTCCTATACTCTATCCAACTCACGAGCTCCCAGGGGACCTTGGGACACTCATATTGAGCATATACTGACATTCTTTGGCTCTTTCCTTGCTGAAGTCCTTGGTCCACAACCAAGCTTGTCAGGTAGCTATGCTTGCTTCACTGGCTCTCAGCTGACCTTTTCCAGGAAATCTCTTGCCAGGAACTGAAATTCTACTTTAAATACTGGGAATTTCAATGTCAAGTCAGTGTGACACACCATTTAGAGCTTGGAATCGGGGCTTGCAAATGATTAAGATTTGAAGAGGTTTCCGTAGCGACCAATTTGGATTCTCTGTCTACCAAATCTCATTGACTTATTACTTGATTTAACACCCACAGTCTAGGGCATATATATTACCATGTAACGAACACATAAGTGCCAGGCAAAGATTGTTATACTCACAATATTATTTACCCATGCACCCAGCGGTACATATGTTTGTTTATCTGGGATGGTGTAGAGAGGTGGGGTTTAAGTCCAGAAGTCTTTCATTACTATTCAGGAATAGTCAAGAATCTGTTTCTTGGCTTAGCCAGCTTTGGGACACTAGGCTGTTGACTGCACAGTTAGACTCAGGCCCTCACTCTTAGAACGTGGTTATTTGTTTCAGTTTTAGGCTTTCTAGCTTGGGAATCTGATTCTTAATGCACTCTTGGGGTTTTGCAGGGCTTCCAGAGGGCACACAGGACACTGTATCCCCAGCACCCAGCCTAAGACCTGGCATGTATCAGGCGTTCAGTACAGTGCTTGTGAGATGAAGGAGTTAAGAATGTCTGAGTTGTTTTACTGGATCATTAGACTCAGGATTAGGACATTGAAGAACCGTATACTAAAGGGCATAGCTATCTGACCAGTTGTCAACCTCAAAGGTTAAGGATGTTCTCGGAATATTCCAGATTGTTTTACAAGTTATTATCCCACAACTTCATATCGTCATTGAAGAAGATGGCATTTTAAAATATTTTGTTCATTTTTTTCTTAGTGATTCTACTTTTTTGTTTGACTAATTAGAATAATGAATTACAAAGCTTTACCTCCCCACTACATAAGATACCAAGTTCCAAGTTGCTTCTAAATAGAATACCCCAGGTGTCAAGGGCAACTTGTAACTTAAATATTTAAGACTGGTTGTGTGTGTGACCATCTACTCAGGCCCTGGACTAACTGTGGATTTAGATCTTAATTCTTCAGCCTGCCTCCAGCTCTTCTATTCCTCAGTGCAAAGTTACTGCCATCAACCTGTAAATTATTTCTAACTTTCTTATATGCATTTGACTTGGTGATTCCATGATCAAGCATTTGTGCCTGTCCCAAGAGAAAGAGCTTTGGCCAGGAGTCAGATGATCTGAGGTCCTATCTGGCCCCTTCTGATGGCCTTTCTGGACTCTTGTCCCCTCATGAATATAGATGGTTATATGTGCCTCACAGGGAGTTAGAAGAACCAGAAGAAACAGGACATGAGAGTGCTCCATGAACTGGGAAGATGTGCAGGTACCTGGAGCATGAGAGATGCATGTGCGTGGACCAGACGTGTCTCACGTCTCTGGACACTTTTCTATCCATATCTATGCAGCAAAGGGAGTCTCTCCCTTGACCTTTGAGGACATGCCAGTGACACCAGAACACTCTTCTCCTTGTCTTATCTTCTAATTATCTCTCCTTTCTGGCAAGTCACATCCTCTGACCAGGAACGCATGTAGCTGGGGCTAGCTGGAAATGTGGCCCAACACAATGTCATAAATGTACTGAAGATATTATGAATTTCATTCTGTGTGATTTTTCTGTCTTGTAATTCAATTGTGTGGTTCTTGAGGGTGGGCTCTGTAGGAGACAACCTCATGTCACAGTGTCAAAAGGTTGGACAGATTCCAAGCAAAGAGAAAGCTGAGCTACACTGTCAGAATGAGAAGGCATCGTGCAGCTTTTGGCTCCATCTCTGAAACCCTGCCCTCAGATGATAGATTCTGTCTTCGTTGTTTTTCTACTGCTGTGACATGACACCATAACCAAGGCAATTTATTTAAAAAGCGTTTGCTTTGGGGTTTACAGTTTCAGAGAATTAGAGACCATGACAAATAGGCATGGTAGTGGAAACAGCAGAGACCTTACATCTTGATCTGAAAGTAGGAGGCAGAGAGAGAAAAGGAAAGAGAGAGGGAAAGATACAGAAAAGGAGGAAGGAAAGAAAGGAGAGAGGGAGGGAAGGAGAGAGGGAAGGAAGGGAAAAAGAAAGAAACTGGATATGGTGCCAATCTTCTGAAATCTCAAAGCCCACCAGCCCCTCCTACTTTCCGCACTTTCGCATCCTTTCCAAATAATTCCACCAACTGGGAACCAAGTATTCAAACATATGAGCTTATAGGGGCCTTCCTCATTCAAACCACCACAGATACCAAAAATCTTTGCAGACAGAGAAATAATGGAGTCTATGACTGAAGCTAAACCAATAGAATATAAAGAATTGAATTTGAGAAAAAGAGGAGAAGAGGGAGGAAGAAAGGGAGAGAAGAAGGGAGTTCCCAGAGGGGCTGAAGGGCTGACTGTTTCACTTTCCACTACTGCTCTTCCTGGTATGGAGTACACTGTAGAGATCTCAACGGGTTCTCAACCTCCCTGCTGCTGCCTGAGACCCTTTAATATAGTTCTTCATGTTGTGGTGACCTCCAACCATAAAATTATTTTCATTGCAACTTCATACTTGTAATTTTGCTTCTGTTTTGAATTGCAATGTAGACATCTATATTTTCTGATGGTCTTAGGCAACACCTGTGATCCCTATAGGGTCGCGACCCACCAGTTGAGAACCATTGCTGCAGTGACATCATTGTGTCCATACGCAGTGAGCAGAGATGGAAATGATGATCCCTTTCTCTCCGTCTCTCAGGTAGCCTTTGGAAGGCTGTAGTCTTATCTTGTATACACAGCCAGCACTGGAGCGGAGGGAAGATTGAGAGGCACCAGAGAGGAGGAGCGTGGGGTCCCCATACTCCAGACTGCTCACCTGGTTGTAGACTACTCCTTGGAGTTCAGTAGGAGCTGTGGTCACCAAAGGCCTTCCACTGCACCCTCAAAATCAGCAGCTGTCTGTCCTCACATCCATCACATTCCCCATGCGACACAACTGGTTCCTTCTTTTGAAGATAAGATGACAATATGTGAGTTCTGTATGGTCTGGGTTTTGTTTCTGTTTTGAGATAGGATCTCACATATCCCAGCAACCATGCAGAACATTATGTTTTCCCCAGAGATGCAGCTTCCAGACCTCAGTGACTCCTCACCAGCACTCCAGGCCGAAGGATGCAGCTACCATCCCAGGACTAGGGCAGGCGAGATCAAGCCTTGGCAGCTGCAGCACTATAGAGGCATGTTCAGGAATAATGAGCAGAATTATGAAGTATGAAGCTGTCTTTCCAGACTCGGAGAGTCTGACTTCTCTCTTTATACCCTGTCTCTTCATATGAGTGCTTTAAGCCTTATCTCCTACAGGTGCCAGTGTAGGAGTCACCCGAATGGGTCTCCCTGATCCCATCTCATCTCCTCCAATCCTTAGACACACGACCGGTGACATTACTGCCTATCAGCTGTGCATTAGCCCTGCATTGGTTCCTAGTGGTAGAGATAGGAACTATCCCGGCCCCGAACCCCAGGAGTCCATGGTGTGGTAGAGGAGACAGACTGTGACAGATCATGACAGTCCTGTGTCATAACAGAACGGAGCCCATGCTGCTTCCCCAGTCTCAATGAAACAAACCAGTGATGCTGAACTGATCTGGGACAGTAGGCTGTTGCCCGACAGGCAGGCAGGAAGGGAACTGGACAAACGGTTGCCCAGAGAATACAGCCTGCTGTGCCTTCTGTCTCCAGGACCATGGATGGAGCAGACTTCATGCTGGGCTGGGAAATGACCCTGAATGTTTTTCTGAGCTGGCTAAGATTCTTTTTATAGACTCCAAATCCAATCACCTTACTTCCCAATAAAGAACCTGAACTTGTCAGAGGAGAGAGAGAGAGAGAGAGAGAGAGAGAGAGAGAGAGAGAGAGAGAGAGAGCAAATTCTAAGTTGTATGGCTCACTTCCATCGCTCCCTTCTCTGGGGCCATCTTTTCCTTCTTCTACATCCATACATACTGTAAAACTCTGGGCCACACTTTAACAGTAGCCTTTCAAGTGTTTCCAGGTTCCTTGTCCTGATCCCAGCATCTGAAATGCCTTTAAAGGTGCCTGCCTTCCTAGCATTGTGGTTGTGTCTGGGTTCACTGTGTGCATGTCTGGTTTCACCTGTACAAGGTCTACCACTCAGTGGTATCCAACATTTTGTTAAACTGGGTTAGCTATCAGTGTTTGTTTCTAGTTGAATTGTGTCCCTAAGAAAAGGGCCATACTCTTTCAAGAATTAACTTCTCACCATGCTTATTCACTTATTCATACCCATCCATAATTTGAAGTAGCATCTTTGTATCTGACACCAGCTAAGGTTCTAGGTATCCCCTCATATTACTGCTGTGAAAGAACACAGAACATACAGCCAGTTAAGATGGCAGTCTTCTGGGCAAGCAATTAAAATCTGTCAAGAGAATGACGTGGAATAGAACTAGGTACCTCACGATTGCCTCTGTGGGGATCTAATCCTGCAGAAAGGAGACTTACTCGTGACCTTGAAGCCATTGTCCTGAAGAGAAATGGACTGAGACACTGCAAGGAGTAGGAAGGATGGACTGGAGAGATGGCTCAGTGATTAAGAGTACTGACTGCTCTTCCAGAGGTCCTGAGTTCAATTCCCAGCAACCATATGGTGGCTCACAACCATCTGTAATAGTATCCAATCTCTGGTGTGTCTGAAGACAGCTACAGTGTACTCATATACATAAAATAAACATATGAATTTTTTTTAAAAAAGGAGTAGAAAGGACGTGGGCAAGGTGTGGTCACGTGCTCAGGTACCACCCGGGTGGTGGGGATTCCCTGTGGCCAGGATGAGGGGTGTGAGGGTCCTGCGTGCTGGGAAACAGGAATGAAGAAGACCCAGTTTCTACTTTGCTTATTAATCACTTTTCCTAGGCTAGAATTTTTCCATCATCATAATCCAACCAGTTTTTGGGGATACAAAAATCTTAATATAAAAATCTTTTTGGTTAAATGTCATTCTCCCAAAAATCACATTTATCTATTTATTTTGTGTGTGTGTGTGTGTGTGTGTGTGTGTGTGTGTGTGTGTGTATGTGTATGTGAGCATGCTCCCATTCCATGGCACTCAAGGAGGTCAGAGGACGATCTGCAGGAATCAGTTCTTTCCTGGGGACTAAATCCATGTCTTGGAAGCAAGTGCTTTAGCCACTGAGCCATCTCTAAGGCCTTGAATGTCCTTATTTCCTTTAAATAAGGCCTCTCAGGGTGGCACCTCAGGATGGAAGTGCTGCCAGTCTCTCTCTTTTGTTCCACATCCTAAGACACCAATGTGAAAGAACCTTGAACCTTTAACAAAGCCATACCTGGATCTGGAGCCTGCCTCTGCCTTTCACCAGTTCTTGACTATGGACATGTTATTTACTTTCTCTGAGCCTTGGTTTTCTCCTCTCTATAATGGAGATAAACTTTGTAGGACCCACAGAAGTATCAGCAGCCAGGGGCGGTGGTGGTGCATGCCTTTAATCCCAGTACTTGGGAGGCAGAAGCAGGTGGATCTCTGTGAGTTCAAGGTGAGGCTGATCTACAGAGTGAATTCTAGGGCAGCCATGGTGACAGGAAGAAACTGTCTCACAAAACTAAAAGCTAAAGAAATAAAGAAGCATTAGATGCTTCTGCTTAAACTCCAGGAAATGGACAGGTCATCCAGAGTGGACCAAGGCTGCTGCCGGGTAAGAAGAGACCAGGGGTGGGGTAGGGTAATGTGGGGTAGGGTGCGGGCCAGTACATGACAAGGGACATGGCACACAGCCAAAAGGGACACACCGATGGGAAATATTTTCTTATTATGTACACATGGGAAGCTGTGTGCCCTCCTACCATGGTTACTGCTGCCTGGTCTCTAATTCCCTTTGCAGCCTAGTGAATGAATGGACTTTATGGGTTCTAAAATACAGGGTGAGAGACTTGTTCAGCTAACTTCCCTGCCCTGCTGCTTCCTGGGCTGAGTTGGGGGTTCGGCTGGTCTGCCTGCCATCCTGTCAAGGTCGCAAAGAGTTCAAATGGGAGAAGATGAATGCCAACCTAGGAGGCAGAATTCAGAATCTCTGGAAGGCTGATGATCCCTCTCCCAGCCTTTGACTCTCTTTGACTCAGGGCTAAGCCTCTGAGGAGAGGAGAAACTGAGCACCCAGGTCCAGTTCCTCCATGGTGGAAAACATTCTAGAGCCCTGGCCACTCTAGAAACCTCAGAACAAAGTGCAGATTATCCAATGGATCACCAACGTCCTTTTCTTTAATTGTCTTTAGAATGAGAATGAGCGAAGTCAATCTCCTTTTCCAGTGATTCCCTGATCACTGGGCCCCTGGCATGGCAGACCAAGAGGGCAGCTTTGCTCACCCAGAGCAGAAAGGCATCTTCCCTGAGGGCTGCCACCCAGCTGGGACATTCAGGGTCTTCTATAGAGCGTTTGGTGGTCATTCATTAGCACCAAGGCCTCATGCCTTCACTTTTGACTAGCCCCTCCCTTTTAGCATTTGAAGGAGCTCTCAAGATGTTCTTTGTTCTGTTACAAAATGTGTGTGTGTGTGTGTGTGTGTGTGTGTGTGTGTGTTGGTGGGAGGGAGTACAAAGAGGTGAAGTGTATTTTTAGAGCAATGGAGGAGCTGGCAGAAATTGAAAATAGGGTTTTCAAGTTCGTGTGTTTATGCTGCAGAAGGAAGGCTCCACGGCGGTGTTCTCTGCGTCCCCTTCAATATCTAAGAAGCTTTCTGCTACATGCCTTCGAGCATTCTGATTAAAAAGCATCCTGCCTGCTCCTTGCCTGTGCCCTTCCTGCCCCCTCCCCCAGCAGGGCCCTGACTGTACCAAGGGGGTGGGTGACAACCCTCAGGAGAGATGCCTTTCTGCTCTGGATGAGCAAACTGCTCTCGTGGTTTGTAAAGCCCAATGATCAGGGCAGATTAATCCCCAGAGGTGGTCGGTACACAATTAACATTTTTGCCTCTTATTTTAATTAAGAAGGGCCAGGGGATAGGACGTTAGCTTGTCTAATGGGACCAGGCGGCATGTGCTGGCTGCCAGAGGAGTCCCAGTTATTCGCACTTGTTGAAGACTTTCTAGATAATTAAATACGGCATTAATCATTTGCTGAGTGGACACAGGTCTTTATTTCTCCTCTGGACTCCTTGCATGCAGGAGGCAAAGTGGCTCCCGATTTGGTGGCTCCCCAGCACACAGGCGGGAGCTCACCCCACGCAAGCCCACTTTCAGTGATTTTTGTAGAAAAGCAAAGATTCTCGAAGACATCTGCCTGCGCGGTTCTGACAGCGGAAACTCTCTTCACAGGCGCATTAACATGACCTCATTAGTTCCTGCATCTACTCTTCTAACCACATAAACCAGAGTGCGGTAGGAGCCAATCATGCTAATTACATCAGATCGGTTTGCATATTCATAAACCATTTTCTGTTTTATGGACAGCAAAAATAAACACAGTATCTCTTTAATAATTTTAAGTGGGTCACTTTCAGGACTGTATCTGTTTTAAATAAATTATCATATTGTTAAAGGCCACAGTCAAAAGCTATTTTTTGAGCAGCCCCAGAGGTTAGGGTTGGGGGCAGGGCACGTGGAGGGTGCTCTGAGTCACAGGGATTAGCCAGTTGGTCAATTTCCAAGGTCTCTTCTGCTCAAGACAATCGGAACTCAAAACCCTGTCCTGATTTAGTGAACAGGTGCACTACAGCCGCCCACTAATGACAAAATAGATTCTAGTCAGAACTCTGAGACTATCAAAATCACAGTCGTGTGCAGTGGGAGAGGAACGCATAATATAGCAGAGACTGGCTTTTCTGGGAAAGGTTTCATTTTAGGGACCAAGTTTAATATTCTGGGTTTTTTTCCCCCCCTCAGAACTCTGGAAAATGGGCATTAAAGCAATTAGAAGACAAGGGACTGGAAATAGGTTGGTTGGTCAAGTGCTTGCTGGTTAAACCAGAAGGCCTGACTTTGAGCCCCAACCCCCAAAAGCCAAGCAAGGTGACTTTTAATCCCAACACTGGGGAGGTAAAGGCAGGGAGACAAGGCTCTCTAGCTTGCCAGCCTAATTGGTGAGCCCTAGTGAGAGACTGTCTCAAAAACTAAAGTAGACAATGCCTGAGGAATAATACTGGAGGTTGTCCTTGGTCGCCACAAGCATGCGTGCGTGCGTGTGTGCGTGTGTGTGTGTGTGTGTGTGTGTGTGTGTGTGTGTGTGTGTGCGCGTGCATGCGTGCGTGCGTGTGTGTGCGTGCGTGCGTGCGTGCGTGCGTGCATTGTGTACCTGCACCAGCACAGACAACTAAGACGACAAACCTGCAATGTAGAGTTCGCCACACCATCCTGTTGTTGTGTCCTTTCTCTAGACAATTTGGGGACAGAACAAGCACACTGAAGGCCCCGATCCCGAGGGTAGTCGCGCGGACCAATCCATGACCTGCAATCCTCAATGGTGAGGCTGAGTTACACATTTCTTTTATAGGGGCAGGGGAACACAAGGCTTAAGAAACAAAAATACACAAGATTTCCAACACAGGCGTTTAACCTAGTTAGGAGAACTCACTGTTTTCAAGACTACCAGGAGACCCAGATCCACCGCCAGCTTACTGAATGGTTCCCGTTTGCTCTCCCTGGAGGGTGTGTAGTGTGTTCATCTCATAGAGCAGTGTATGTGCTTTAAGGCGATTTTTCTTTTAAACCATGTCTAATAGCAAAGCCGTCACCATTCACTCCATTTACAGGCAGACCCAAACACTGTATTTATTTCTGGATCTTGCTCTTTTATTTATTTGTTTATTTCTCTTTGTGGTAAACATTCCTGGGTGAATTAATGTGTCATTTCCTGATGGTGGTGTGGGCTATCCCATTTTTTTTTTTTTTTTTTTGGTCTTTTTTTTTCCAGTACTCTATTCTAGAGAGCTTTTGTTACTGTTAATGCAAGAGGCCGCTGACTCCTGCCTTCTCAGGAACCCCCAGCCTTCGAAACCATTTGCATTCTCCTGTTCCTCACCTTGGCTCCTGACTAGGTTAGCGGAATCCGCACAGATGGCTGCCCCGTGTTATTAGCTGAGCCACAGTTGAAGCTTTTGTGTGTCAGCTGCACTGATTTTGAAACACCCTATTATTTGTGCAATATACCTTGGAATTACAGCTTATAATTTCATGAAAGCCTAACATATCTGGATGTTTACAAGTTCTATCCCTTGGGGAAATGTATAGTGTTCATTTCTTTTGTTTAGTCTATTTAAAACGGGACCAGATACAAAGACGTGGTGATTGACAAATTAATGCTCTCAGCTCCTACTCAAAAGTACTTGAATTATTAGTACAAAAAGCATGTTACAAACTGTAATAATTTTAACTCCATTTCATTGCTAAAAGCTGATAATAATGAAAACAAATGAAAATAGTGATGCAGTCTAACACCAGCCAGAATGGAAGTAGTCACAGAGTTAGGACACCACAGTCAGATAATTAGTTCCATTAGAACTCAGGAACGGGCGAGGCTGTTCATTTGTTTTGGACTCAGGTCTGTAGGAGGCAAGAAAGAAAAAAGAACGGGGCGCCTGTAACATAAATCAAACCTCGATTTCCTTGTCTCCTTCCTCTTCTTCCTGCCACAGTCAAGGGACTGTATTCCCAGAGTGACATCGGAGCTCCCACCACTGAGGAGAACGAAGAAGAATGCCAGTGGGTGGCACCAGTGCGTATGGTGGGGGTCACTGCTGCTTGCAATTAAAACAAATGAGTCTGCAAGGTGCAAAAGGCCTGCCTTCTGACTGCCTCAGCCATCTTGGGCAAAGGGAAGAAAGCAATGCATTGCTACAGAGGGCCTGCCCTGAGCCTAGCATGCCAGTTATGAGGGCTCCAGGATTCCCTAGAGAGCAAAGGCACCAAAAAGGGTGTGTGTGTGTGTAAAATCAACCTAAATTTATTATTTTGAAAGAATCATACACATATCAATATTTATGATAAAAAATTTGTCATGGAGGCTGAGAAGCTCAAAAAGTCAGTAGTAAGCGTGCAGGAGACCGAGCAAAGCTGTGTCATTCCAATGTCCAAAGACATGGGAGTGAAGAGAGCTATATTCCAGTCAGGAATGAGATGGTAAGATGTTCCACCTCAAGCAGGCAGGCTCCAGGCATTCCCCTTGGCCTCTGTGTTCTGCTTCAAGCCTTCAGCTGATTGGAGAAGGCCTACCAGCACTAGGCTCTGTTTTATCTGCCTACCAACTCAAATATTAAGCTCAACTCAGATAGCGTTCAAAGTCTGAGTACCCAGGACCTCGTCAGGTTAATGTTCAATATTAACTGTCGTTCTTAGATGTCTCAGTCCGATCTCACCCCAGCCAATGTATTTGTACCTATCTACCAAGATTGTGGTTCTCCTGCCTGGGCTCATGAGCAGACTCACTGTACACGTGCTTACTGCCTGCAATAGCAGACAGCAGGTAGGTTGTCCAGATGACTTGAGGCAGCACCATCCTTTAACTGTTGGGATTCTCTCAAGATGTACTGTTGTTACCCTAACCTACCAGGAGCTCCACCAACTGCCACCTGTGGATAAGGGACCATGAGCCACTCCATCCATCAGGACAAAGCAAATCATGTCAGAAGCACACAGGAAGGCATAAGGAAGTGTGCTGTGCTGTTGGCTACAATCAGTGTCCTGGTGCCTTACAAGGCTCTCTGGGCACATTTCTGCTGTCCCTCCTGATCACTCCTGGAGACTCCTTTTCTCTTCCCTATCGTTCAACTTGACTTTCCCTCAGGTTGTGCTGTTGGCTACCTGTGAAGAGGGTCATGTTAGGACACTCAGCCTGTATACCCAACACGAACCTTCTGGAACACTGAGTGGGTTGCTACTGTGTTGTTTTCACTCCAAGCCTCGGTGGCCTTTGAGTGGAGACTGAAGTACTGTGGAGGCCAGGCCGTGAAGGAGCTCCTCCAGATTCTCTGGCAGAAGAAAAGGATCAAAGATGCTTAGTAGAATTCCCAAAGGAGCAGAGGTTATACAAAGGTAAGCTTATGCAAGCCCAATGCCTCAGCACAGATGGATGGTCCCCAGGGAACACACGAAAAGCAACTTTGATGACACATATAGAAAATCCTCATGATTGATTAGGAAGGAGCTTATATTTGGGGGAGAGATGAGACCCAAGGGTCTGGGACTTTGATGCCCTGCTAATTAGCAGAGGAGTTGATTTGGAGTCAGCTAGTCCATAATTGTTATGTTGCTTAAGGAGGTAGCACAGGTGGCTGGAGCTGGGGAGCTTGACACTAATTTGGGTGTCTTTCCAATATATGGAACTCTTGTGCCAAGATATCCCAGGAATCCTGCCTTAGCCTATGAAGATATGTAGAACTCCACCTCTGCCAGGTGGCCCAATTTGGCCAGCCAGCTCATAAGGCTTGATGCCATGAATACTGGGTCAGTCAGGACCCCACACAGCCAAAGCTACCAGGGCCAGCTCTTGAGTCTGCCTGCATTCCTCCCTTGCCTGCAGAGACACTTCTGTCTTCAGAATTACAATATTGTGCAGAAATACAGCTTTAGTGTTACCCACTCATGAAACTTGACAAACGCATTCTCATGCAGATAATTAAGAGACAGTGTCAAGGGAACAAAGCTCTGTCACAGAAATAATGGCTCCCCGCTGTTACGTTTATGCCTCAGCAAAGTCAAGGTGTTTGTCCCCAAAGCAGAACTTCCTATTCCTCTGACAACTGTCTGTGACATCCTCCTTCATCCCACTAACATCTTCTCCCTACACCCTGACAGTGGCAGAGCTTGGGGGGGGGGGAATTTCTCTTTGCTCAAGAAGTTTGGGCTGAGACCACAGCTATAGAGCTGCAATCTGTGCTTTTCCATTTTGACTCTGTGAGAATCACAAAAATACCCCCACTCCATTCCACCTTTATGCCCCCTCACACATACACTCCACCATGATGCCAAACGGAGTGGGCTGTGTCTTGTGGCACTCAGATATCCGACTATACGTGGAATGTTTGTTCCGTGACACCACTAGGTTCCATTTCTACAACATACTTGTGTATTTTCTGCTGGTAGATATCCCAATAAATTCATGGAATAATACATTAATGGCGATTCTAAAGGCACTAAAATTGAATATTGATTAAGATGACTAAAGAACATGTGACTTGGGTGCTTTTGTTGCAATGTGTGCTCACGTATGTGTACAGTCCAATATGACGTTATGTAAGGTTGTTATTCCCCTGGGTAAGGCCTTCCTGGGGAGCTATAAAAAGCCTGAGGTTTTCTTGTTCACAGCATGGCTGAGCATCCCACCAAATAAACCAGTGAATTGGCTGAAATCGTATCCAAAAGGACATCGAGCACAGAGGAGCTTGCTGCAGCAGCTGAGTGGAGAACTCAGTCAAAGCAAGTAAGTGGCTTCTTGCAAAGGTGGGTGGGATATCACCAAGATTATTGACCTCTCTGCTATGAAATGCTTTGCTTTCTCCCTGGTGTCCTTTCATGGGGCTCAGGGACAGTTTCACTCTCACCAGTCATGAGGGAGGATAGAAACCCCTGTTCTCCCCTCTAATGCTTCAGTGAGGGGCGTGAGGAGGGGGAAGGTATGGCCTAAGGTTGAGACTCAGTTCTCTATCTTGCTTTGCCTTTGCTTCTGGAATGACCTTGGGCAAGACAAGTGAACTAGATAGATCTCTGGAGGAGGGCGCACTGGGTGGTCTCTGAAGACTCCCTCCAGACTCATACTGTGGCCCTGATACGTCGGTCTCGGTCTCTGGTGATCATTTCACAACAGTGTGTATTGATCCCACGTTTGCAAGATGCTTTCAGAACGGTATTAAAATGTAGTTCCCTTAAGTTTACGTCTCTCCCAGATTTGTCATGTGCATGATTAATCACTGGGCAAGAAGCCAGAATTCCTGAAAGCAGATTACTAGAAAGGATCTTTCTCTTTAAGGAGACGCTGTTGGAGGTTTCCCTTAATTCTTAATTTTCTTTCATAGTCTTTCTTTCTCTCTCTGTCTCTGTCTCTTTCTTCCTTCCATTCCCCACTCCCACGCCCCCCTCCCCCGAGACAGGGTTTCACTGTGTTATGTTGCCCTGGTTGTTCTTGAACTTACTCTGTAGACCAGACTGTTCTAGAACAGAGATCTCTGCCTGCCTCTGCCTCCCAAGTGATGGGATTGAACGTGTGTGACCCACACCTTCTGGCTAGGACAAATTTGTGAATTGCAAAGCTGAATGCATTAGCATTACTTTTGTGAACAGTGTTGGCTTTGGCACTAAGCTTTCTGGGATTAGTGTTTAGAGGCCACTAGAAGAAAAGATATTTGGGAGATAAATGCACCTTTATTTGGGGTGTGTGTGTGTGTGTGTGTGTGTGTGTGTGTGTGTGTGTATGCCATGGTACTTGTATGACAAAGGACTACTCATAAAATTTGGTTCCCTCTTCCTGCCACATGGGCCTAGGGGATCAACTCAGGTTGTTAGCTTTGGTGATCTTTATCCACTGAGCCATTTGGGAAATTCTATATCTGTTGAAGGTTAAGATATGATTTTAGCTTTCTATTTTGTGTCTAGAAGGAAGGATGAGGTAAGGTAATTTGGGGCTTTTAAGAGTTAGGAAACTCATTTGCAGTTTTATGCTGTGTAACTAGACTTTGGCTACTTTGTGGGTTCTTTTTCCCACTCTTTTTCTTCTACTTTCTCAACCCCTAACACTAGTTAAAGAGAAAAAAGGATAGAAGAGAAAGGGGTGATGTTATGGTTAGACAACTTCCTGATGATTAGGAGAGCTGAGTTCTGGGAGGGCAGGGGAGTGAGTTTTATCTTTGTTGTCAGGATATTAATCTAACTTATTCTCGTTTCTTTGCACGTGACTATTTAACAAACTACAACCAACAGCAACCAACCAACAACTTCACATCTCGGAGTCTCTTGTCTCTTGCTTTTATATACCCTCTGAAAAGTCCCCAGAATTCCAAATGTCACACAATTTCAGAAACTGCCTGCAGCTGGCGAGATCACGCCCCCACTAGAGCACTAGGCAAATCAAATCAGCTGCTGTGGGCAATCTGAAGCATCCCCATATCCCATGTCTGGAATTAAAACAAAAACACATTCCCATAATGTTTTTGTGTTTTTCAAAGAAGGCAAAATTCTCACTACAATGCAACCTTCCATAGTAAACAGAGCTATAAACTTTGGAGGCAGAAGAGACACGGAGAAAGAGCTCAATAGAAACCAGGAGGCAGGATCTAAAAGAACCAGGATGACATGAAGGCTGAGGATACTCATAACAGATGAAAGACATAGGAGAGGGAAGGATGGGAGGAAACAAGGATGCTAGCCCTGTGCCAGCTGCTGAGAAAAAAAAAAGTGTAGGGTCCTCAAAATGGCTCAGCAGGTAAACGTGTTTACTGTGGAAAGCTGATGGCCTGAGTCCAATACCCGGAAATCAGGAAAAGGCGGGAGGAGAAAGCCTACATTGTGTGCACACACCACCATCAATACATTTTTTTTACATAAATAGATTTATGTACTATGATAGCAGTACAGGTCTATAATCCTAAAACTTGGGAGGCTTGGACAGGAGACTGTAAATTCCAGGCTAACTTGGGCTGTGTACTGTGACTCTGCCACAGAAGGAGGAGGAGCAAAGGGAGGAGGAGGAAGAAGAGGATGAAGAAGAGGACAAAGAGGAGGATTTCTATTAACTATAATTGTGTCACTCTGCTGGAATGTAAATCCACTCTTTACCCTAAAACTTTTAAATAATGCCTCCTCTACACTGGCCGCTGATAAGCAGAGAGCCTTTGTTTGGCTGCTGGTCTCATACTTTTTCCTTTTTTGGTGGGGAGACCCCTTCTTCCTGGGCTTCATTTCCCTGTGGAAAGATGACAGGTAGCAGACTTGCCTTGGATTGGCCATTACTGTGTCTGCTGCTCTTTCTGTGCAGCCAGTGAGTCAGGCAGAGGAACCCAGCAGCTCGGCCTCCATCTGTGGGGGCTTCTCTCTCCACAGAGACCCAGGTGCAGGGAGCCTCAGCAGAGAAGAGCAGGGTGAGGTTTCCCAATCTTCCTTGTGTTTTGTCTTTCTAGGTCTGACAGATAGATAGGCTGAGACTGATACCATGTATTGAGTAGTCTTTCTCTCTCTTTCTTTCTTTCTTTCTTTCTTTCTTTCTTTCTTTCTTTCTTTCTTTCTTCCTTCCTTCCTTCCTTCCTGTCTGTCTTCCTTCCTTCCTTCCTTCCTTCCTTCCTTTCCTCCTCTTCCTCCTCCTCCCCCTCCTCCTCCCCCTCTTTCCTCCTCCTCCTCCTCCTCTTCTTCCTCTTCTTCCTCTTCTTCTTCTTTCTTCTTCCTTCTTCTTCTTCTTCTTCTTCTTCTTCTTCTTCTTCTTCTTCTTCTTCTTCTTCTTCTTCTTCTTCTTCTTCTTCTTCTTCTTCTTCTTCTTCTTCTTCTTGAGGCAGGGTTTCTCTGCATAGCCCTGGCTGTGCTGTTCTGGTACTTGCTCTGTAGACCAGACTGGCTTAGAACTCAGAGATCTGCCTGCCTCTGCCTCCCAAGTGCTGACATTAAAGTCATGTGCCACCACCACCAGGCTGCTTCTGAGTACTTTAATGTAAGTCATCCTCAGTGGGGGAAGCTGGAGTATGGTGGAGATCTATCTATCAGCTCACAGAACAAAGGGAGTTCATTATATGTATAGACTTTAGAAGGTAGAGTTCTTTAAACTCAGAAACAGGAATCTCTGAACTTATGTTAATGAAGCTAGTAGACAGAATACAAGACATGGCTGATCCCCCCAGGACAGCCTTAGTGACATAACATCCTGTAACCAGGTAGGCGATCTGCCCCATCCAGTACAGGACCCACACTGGGAAGTCCATAGTCACTTGTGACCACCCTGTGCTTTCCACAGCTAGTTTCATCGGTAGTAACAACCTTCCGTCTCTGTCTGTGTGACCACTTCTCTTTGGGAAGAAAGAGGAAGGACACACAAGCTATGCCCCTGGTGCCAACCCTGGGCAAACAAAACTACAGGCCAGTCTAAAGACTCATGGAATGAAAGAATGAACCATTAGTTAATTGAACGGAAGCAGGCTAGAAGGATGGGAAATTAAGCAGACTTGGGACAGGAAAGGAGTCCCTCACTGTAAAACCTGGCTGATCTCCTATCAGGGAAGAGTAAAAAAATATTCAGCACCAAATAGGTACTCAGGAGCCAGAGGCAAGTGGATCTCTATGAGTTCAAGACTAGCTTTGTCTACATAGTGAATTCCAGGCCTGCCAAGGCTGCATAGTAAAACCCTGTCTCAACAAACAAGCAAACAAAAAAACTTAGCATAGCTAAAAAATTGCTGTGATGTTTGCCTACATAGAGACAATATTTCTTTTCTTTTTTTTTTTTTTACAGAAATAGTTTAAATAACAATATTAAAGTAACAATGAACAATGCTTAAGACTAAAAGGCATATGATCTTTGGGCTTAACCAGCTGTAAACCTGTAATTTTTTTTTTTTTTTTTGAGTCTTCTGTGTCTCTTAACTTTCTTGTGACCTAAGCAGTAAGGATTGCTTTGACCCTTTTAACCTATGTTTTTATCTTATCAGTCTAATCCCATCCAGTGTGCCTCAGAAACCACCTATGATCTCAACCTCAGGAGAGCTGACCAACTCTCTTGAGTAGTCTGGACCTGTGCCCTTTTTTTAAGTCACCTAAGTCTCTCTCTCTCTCTCTCTCTCTCTCTCTCTCTCTCTCTCTCTCTCTCTCTCATCTCTCTTTTCTCCTTAAAGGCCTAGGATCAAATCTATGGACTGGGATGATGGCTCAAAAGGTTAATATTCTTACCACACAAACTGTCATCCAAAACCATAGGAGCGATCCTGCCTCAAAAACAATGTGGAAGGAGATATCCAACTTTCCAAAAGTTGTCCTCTGACCTCCACATATGCCCCACAGCATATACATGTCCACATTCACATGCTTATCTTCACACACACACAATAATGACTAAATAAATTAGTTTATTAAAGCAAAACCCAACTTTTTCCTTTAACTCTAGTTTGTTTGTTTGTTTCTTTGTTTGTTTGCTTTTTAACTCCAGATTTGCTTCATAAGGTCTCATCCTGGAATTCTTAGTCAAGAGTCCAGGCTTCTCCTAAGTGGAATCTCTGAACAGACTGCTGCAGGGTAAGGGTGTTTCTCCTCTTCTGGTCCCTCTCCTTCTGCCTCTGAAATACCCACAGCTATCAATCAATGAAAACTGACCCAGAAAGATGAATTTACAAAGTAGAGGTTATTCTTAGGTTCAGGCACATACTCTTTCTGAAGGATGGAGATTCCACAGTGTTTAAACTAATAATCTTGCTTTCCCAGGGCATGGGAAGAATCTTTCCTGAGTTCCCAGTGGCTTCCTTCTGGAATAACCGGCTCCCAGTTGTCAGCCGGTTACAGCAGTTTAGATTGCTTACTAGATGTTTCCACCAGAGCTCTGAGAGCACTGTCCTATGTCCTACCACTGGATGCTATGCCACCCAGAACCCAAAGGAGATTGGCTCAAACTCAGTTCACTTGTGACTTGGGGAGAGCTGTGACCCAGCAACAATGAGATCAATGACCAGTTCAAGCCATTTCCTCAGCGCCTGTCATTCATGCTGTCACACAGCATGAGTGGGTTCCAAGGCACTCAGCATCAACACCCGAAGAGACAATTCATTACTATCTATATCTTCTAGATAAAGACTCAGAGATCATCACAGCAGATGCTTCTGGAACAGTGACTTTAAAGACCCTGTGTGCCTTAAAGAGAATATTCTATTTGTTTCTTGCAACTTCTTTTGGCAGGAGTTGTGTTTCTTCGAATCTAATCACTGAAACACTCGTGACGTACGGCTTAGAATAAGTATGTAAGCTTAGAATGTATCTGGAGATAGGGTTCTTAAAGAAATAAAGCTTTTAGGATGGGCTCCAACCCAATCTGACAGGCGTTGTTTGTTCGTTTGTTTGTTTTGTTGTTGTTTTAGTTTTAAGAAGAGGAAATGTGGCTGTGGGCTGTGGGCACACAGGCCTATTTTCACACAGAGGAAAGAATGCATAAGGTGAGCATAGCAGAGAGACCCCAAAAGACACCAGCTCTGCCTATACCTTGATTTGAACTTCCGACCTCTGAAACTATGAGATGACCAGCTTCTGTTGTTGAATTCATCCAGCCTGTGGGATTTTGTCATACTTGAGCCTCATGGTGACGACCTACTATGATGCTACAGATGATGAAGCTGAGGCTGGGGAGACCTGTGACTGAGGAGCTGGGACCCTGGGGTGAGCACTAGGACTCCAGAGTCTACTGCTGGTTCCTCTTCTTTCTTCACATAAAAGTAACAACTAACGATGATCACTCCCACAGAAGAGCAAAACTGACGCCTGAGGCTGAAAGATGACATCATCATCGTATCGATCGGCAATGCCTTATGACACAAATTCATCTCCAGCTAACAGTTCTCTGATTCTCAGGGTGGGAAGGGCAATAAAGATAGTGATCAATAAATAGAAAGCCTTCTGTAGTCTTAGCGTTAATTCAGGGACCAGAATGAATGCGATGTCTTGTGAGTTAAAGTTACTAATAGCAAGCAAGAAACACTCAAGATGGCTATGACTGGAATTGTAACTCAGGGAGATGGCCCTGACCCTGGAGCCAGGGTTTCTCATCTATTCCTTGTGACTTAGTGTGGAAGTGACCTTGAGCAAACCATCTGATGTCTCTGCACTGCCCTTCCCTCCCCTGTAACACAGGGTCAATAGTTTCAATTTTGGACCGCAGGAGAGTCCAAACCGGAAGTCGTCTATGTAAGCTTTGAATGTTAAACAGCCTGCGCGTTATCTCTGAGCAAACCTATAGGAACCACAGAGCTTTACTGTACTCTGTGGTGGGCCTATTCTAAGGGGTGTGCTGGGTGAGGAGGGAGGAAGGCTCCATCCCAGGCTTTGGCAAAGTGAGATAGGTGAGCAGTGCCAGAACACTACACTGCATCGGGGAGGAGGCAGGCGCTTGGAAACCTCCGGTACCGCGCAACGTGCAAACTGTTGCAGTTCCCAAACTCACCAAGATCTCGCTGCTTCCAAAGAAAAGGCGCGATGACACATTTCCCACACGGAGCACACCGCGCAGCCTGCTGCGGGGAGGGGTGTGTGCGGGAGTACGAGTGTGAGTGTGTGTTTGTATTCCGAGAGGCTGTCTGTGAAATCTAAAGGGCCAATACCACACTCAATAGCAGCAGCTCGAAACAGCCAGCACCGTCTGCGGAGCCCCATCCAATGTGACACAGATAACATTCTGGAAGTGATGCGGGGGTCTGTTTGGGGGTGGATTCTGAGGGAGTTTACTAGCTTTGCCTTGCTTTGAGGAACCATAGCAGAGAACAAACATTCTCTTTGCACTGTGGTGGGGATGAGGATCTGGTCAGAGAACACTAGAAGGGAGGGCAGGGCAGGGCAGGAAGATTTGGGGCTGAAGGTACACACGATTGTGTATGCAATAGCGAGAGTACACTAACCTAGTGTGCAGTCTGAGGACAGGGATCAGTAATTCCGTGTTGTTTGCATGGAGCTTGTAAGAAGTAGTAGATATTAAGCATTCTCACCAGGAAAACAAAATGAGGCAGGTAACTGTGTGGGATGGATACATTAACTGCTTGACTGAAGTACTCATCCCACTATGGATATTCATGTCAAAACATCGACTAGCATACCTTAAATATATGCAGTGGCTATTTAAAAACAGAACAGTAGTGTGTGAGGCTGAAGCCGTTGATAGCTGCAGCCCTAGTATATTGTAAGGTTTTGGCAGTTTTACTTCATACAGGTTTTAACAACGAAGTTAAAACTCAGAATGAGTGGATGGCTCATAAGATGTCCACAAGCCAAGGTGTTCATTTGGAAATGAACAGGATCCTTTGTGCAGTGCCTCCAGCACCAAGGAACAGGATCTCTCTAGCCTTGCACCTTCACTGTGTTATGGGGGAAGGGCAGTGGTGTCCACTGTTTTGTAACTATGTCTGACCCTTTTGTCCTTCAGGCTGAGGACCTTGGGAAAGGCCAGAGTCACCGACTCAGGCTATAGAGATGCTAATTTGTATAATGGTTCAGAGGTGATTGGCAGGCAGCAAGCTTGGGACTGTGAATGAACCCAGATGGGACAGAGGCTGCAGAGCCTCTGGGATAGAGGAAGTGAAGCTTTCTATCTGGCTTCAAATTTCGACAGCAGCCCATTTGAGAAGGATTCAAATACTGCTGGGAGAATCCCGCAAGTAACCGACTGACTTAAACCTCTTCCTTTTAAATGTGAGGATCCTTGTGGATGAGCTTCTGGGGGTCCGGAGATGAAATGTGTGGTTTCATTTGCAGGTGTGGTTTCCTAGGAAGAGGAGACTTTGTTTTCTTTCACTAGACTGTCCAGGTATTTGTGACTCCTTAACATTTAACATGTTTAAAAGCCAAGGCCCTGGGTCTCCAGGCTGTGGTGTAAGGAAACAGGTCTGAAATGTGGAAGCCCAATGATGTTAAGACCCCCCACGCCCTCCCCCATGGCCCCACAGATCCCCCAGATCTTTCCCAGGGCTCCCCGGCCCCCAGGTTTTCCCAGCCCCCCCAACCCTCTCTATCTGTCCCCATCACCCATGTCTAGTCTCCCAATCACCAATTCACAGCCCCCCTTTTCCTGCTCATGTAGCATTCGCACGCAGGACCACTCCTCCCAGAGACTCTGACCTGTCTGTGACACCAGCATCCAGGGTTTCTTGCCTCTCTGGTTTTCTCCCTACCTTTGCTAGCCTGGTTTCTCAGTTCACCCATTAAATGCCCAGCCTTCTCCGGGGCTCTGTCCTGTGCCCTTTTCTGCTAACCCAATACAGACACACTTGGTGTCACTCTTGATGTGGGTTCTCTGAGTGTGACAGAACCTTTCCCAGATGTTTATGAGCTTAAATCAGGGGTGCCAGGGTTCCAGATAATCCACTACCACCAAAGCTACCCACACCCAAGAAAAACAAGAAGACAGACAAATTGTGACAGAAGGAACACAGATTTATTTATTAAGGAAAGTGAAAAAACAGCAGACAGAGCTCCAGTGAAGGAGTACCTTGCTGACCGACCGGTCTGATAAGTAGAGACTGGGTGAGCTACCATTATTGGGATTAGTAATTTCAAGTGTATATTGGGATGATCCAGCAAGGAGTTCACAGCCTTTCATAGTGTTGGCCCTACTCTATATCCATTTAGGGCTGTCCATTTAGGGGCCTCTCTTTATGTCTGGCGGCACATTCTCTGGCTCATGATACACACCAGGCACTGTCCTTATTTCTTCAGGGGTCTTAGCTCCTGCCTCTTTCTTGGTGTCCTTGCAAATAATCCCTCTCCCTTGGTGTTTTATTCCACTAGAAAACTCCTGGGGCAAGTCTAGTCAGTGGTATAAGTCCCGAGTCTTCGTCCTTTTTCTTCCTACTTACTATGTAGCTCAGGCCGTCAGCAACCCAGCAGTTCTGTCACTTGGGCTCCTGATCTGTCCCTCTGGCCTTGGTCTGTCCCCGTGCTCGCCCTCTATACTTTGGTGCACTGGTAGCTTTAGCATTCTCTTCTGAAATCCTTCATGTTTTCACTCCAACAAAAGTGTAGATGCTTCAGTGTAGATCACAAGCCTTCCGGAAGCCGGTCGCTGACCTGCCAGTCCATGGTCCACCTCTCTTACTGTTTCTCAGATTGCACAGGCCACATTTCAAGTGCTCAAGAACAAAGCATGTGTAGCCAGTGGCTTCCATCCCAGTAGATTGTGGGACACTGCCGGCTTTCAGAATATTGAACTGGATGGTGCAGATCTAGCCAACTTTTATATGACCTCTGCAGTTCAGTGCCTGTCACCCCCTCTTGGGGCAGTGCGTATTTCAGGGTAGGCTCATGACATGACTCAGAGTACCTTTGAGCTGTCTCTATTACACAGCGTGCAATTAACATAACAGCTCTGCCATAGGGTCTCAGAGGGAAGAAGGGGTGGTGTTTTTCTTGTCTCAGTATCACCTTGTACATTTCAATGAGAAATGTACCCTGTAGACTTCACTATTTGAATACATAGTCCCTAGTTGGTAATGCTCATTGGGGGAGGTTTGGGAGGGATGGTTTTAAGAGTGAAAAGCTCTGCCTACTTCTGTCTGTCTGTCTTTCTTTGTCTGTCTCTTTCTCTGTGTAACTCTGTCTCTCTGTCTCTGTCTCTTTCTATCTGTGGTGTGTGCTTCAGTACAAGATGTGGTCTCTCAGCTTCCTGCTCCCCCTGTAGTGCCTGCCACTTGCTGCCCTGCTTCTCTACCATGTTGGATTCATCTCTCTGGAACCAGAGGCCCCAATACATGGTTTCTTCTGTGAGCTGCCTTGGTCACAGTGCTTTACCCACACCCAACATGGCATCTAGGAGTAAAAGAGAAGCCCAGTGAGTGTTTGTGGAATGAAGTTGAGTGGCAGAGCCTCCTTTGCAGAGCTAGCCAGTGGGGTGCTGCTTACAGAAGCCCTCCTGGGGGAGACAAGACAGGAGCCCAACACTGGAGGTAAAAGGGAAGAAGCCTTTTTATTCCCTTAGCTGGGGCAACGGAAAACTGTGACCAAAGACAACTATTGAACACCTTTGCTTTTCTGTGCAAATAATTACATTCTGAGATTCAGGTCCAATCTGGCTTCTTCTCTCCAGGGTGGGGAGTTCACACTGTTAGGAAGTCACAGAATCCTAGAATTGGAAGGGACCTTAAAAGTAATGTAACTCAGCCCTCCATCGAACATATTAATCTCCTCAGCAGCAGGAGCCTCCACTCATCACAGCTGGGAGCAGGGAGCACCCTCTTGCTGGCTATTGCATTTCCAGGCAGCTATTTGGGTGGAAAGTGCTTTTTTAATATTGAACTGCAGCCTGCCTTTTTCTGCCTGCAACCTCTGCACTGATTCTCCTTCCTGAGGCAGTGGCTGCCTTTGTCTTCCTCCTGTACACAGAGGCAACCTGTGGCTGGGGATATGTGTCGCTTCATCCAAGGATCACTGCCCTTTCCAGGTTGGATGCTTCATGACATGGGTGGTTAATCCTTATTAAATCAGCAATCCCACAGCCTCCTATTTCCTGACCCACTCCCACAGATGTGAGTCAGTGAGCTCCTCTCGCTGTGGAAAAGCAACACAATATTCTAGCCCTTTGTAGTTTCTTACATATGATAATTGACTCCAGGTCTTGGTTCAGATGCTCATGGAAGGAGCTGAAATGACAAGGTAGTCATTCCTGCCTGACAGGAATCCAGTGCTGGGGAATAGATGTGGAAAGGGTGAGTGTTGCTTAAGCACCGGCAGAAGTGCATTGCTTTTGATAATGCATATTTCATGACGGGTAAGGAAGGCATTCTTGGCAGAATGACCTAAGACAGGCTCAGTCTTATTTATGAAATAAAAAAGGGGGAGAGGTAAAGAGCTTTTGGGGCTGCTTGGCAAGAATCTGACATGGGCCAAGGACAAGAAAATGGGCTGCTTAGCAGGAATATGACACTGGCCAAGGACAAGGAAGTGGGCTTTAGGCAGGAAGCTGACCTTGTTCTAGCCTAAGATTTAGATTCCTGCCTCCTTGCTACTACTTTATTATGTATAGAAAATGATGCTGAGAGTTAATGGTGACACAACAACAGTCATATCGAGTCTCTAAGAGAGCTCCTGTGTGCCAGGTACAGTTCCAAGCTTTGTGTCTATTGCATGCACAATAATCCTTCTTCTTATAGTATTCATTGTGATATCCTGTCTTGTGACATACACAAAACATCTCCTAGTCTAAGAGGTTGATTTTTCAATTGATGGTGCTCAAGTCCTTGAGATTCCTCTGACTTCCCTGGGAGGTTGGATATATTAGCTCCATTTAATGACTGGAAAAAAAAAAAAAACTCAGAGGAGTCAATAGTTCATGCCAGTGAGTGTAAGTGATGAAGCCAGAAGCCCAAGCATCCAGGCCTGCTGCCATGTCCACTCTCTCACCATACCTCTCCCAGTGAAGGTGGGAGCCCATCCACGTGCCCATGAGTTGGTGGCTGCTGATATACTTCACATTTGTTATTCTGTTCCCTTTTTGAAGCACTTGGCTCTGGTGTATCTGCCCCATGGTGGTATGGTCTTCCTGGCTCCATGCTCTAGAATTTCTGAAGAATACCTGCTTAAGGACCAGAAAGGTAGAACACTGCAGCTGTAGAAGCCATACCATCTCCAGCTGAAGCTGTGGTTATAGGTGGACAGGAATCTCAACCCCTTCCCCACCAGCTGTGGTGTGCCATGATATAACTAAGCTTCCCCCCTCCAGGAGTGCCACCTTCCCAGCTCTTCTTCAGTCCCTCCTTCAGTACAGATCCAATGGTCCTGAGCTGGCCTCATGCTCTCCTATAAACCCAGACTGGGATTTCATACAGAGCAGAAGAAACCACCTGAACATCACAAGAAAGGCCCTGGGATCTCCCAAAGGTCCCCCTTCACTGCCAGCTCTTCATAAACATGGACAAATAATTTCTCAAAGCTATGGGGAAAACCCATAACCTCCCTTTGATCCAGTGATGATTGGTTCAAATGGTATAAAATATTCATCCTTCCACTGTGTGCTCATTCATTCAGAGGCATGTCTCAAGTGTCTCACCAGGCTCTCCTAGGTGTTAAAGGTATGTCATGTCAGTGCTTCAGAGAAAGTGACTCCTCTGGAGCTCCCACTCTGGAAGGGTACATTAGAAATTCTTTTCTTGCTGCGAACAAAATTTATTTTGGTTCATACTTTTAGAGGGCTCAGTCCATGGCCACTACCCCGAGTGCTTGAGTCGAGCATCATGGTGGTAGCAGCGTGCAGTGGAGGAGAGCTGACCACCTGGTGGCAGATGGGAAGCTGACTGAGACAAACAGGAGGAGGCCAGAGTCAAGATACTCCCAAGGACCCATCTTGAGGCATCTGCTTCTTCTAGCTAGACCCCACTTCTGAACATTTCTAGAACCTCCCAGGAGAGTGGCACAAGCTGGGGACCAAAGCTTCAACATACAAGCTGTGGGGAATGAAGAATACCTCATATCCAAACCACAAAGCAGGACACAAGGCTAGAATGTAAGAGGGAGTGGGGCTATATTGCACACCAGGTCCGAGACCTTGGTGCTGATGTCGCATTTGAGCAAATAAGTAAATGAAATCAAGGAGTTGTCCTTACCGTAAGGGGGAAGACTGCTCCAGTCAGAGATGTACAACGGCTTGAAATGGGACTATATTTGACCTGCTCAGAGACCTACAAGGAGACCAGTGTGCACAGAACAGGATGAAGGAAGGCAGAGAGAGTAGAAAAAGGAGGTGGAAGATGTTATCTGAGCCAACTACATGGACTCTAGCTCAGATTACCTTAATGTAAGGGTGATATGAAGTCCAGGTTACCCACCCAACACTGGCCACTGGCTATTCTTCATAGCCCAGGCTGGAGTTTAGAGGACAGTGACCAAGGATAGATGGGACTTGGGGTGATGTGAAATATAGGCCGGAGTCTAGATGCAGCCACAGAAACCAGTTCATACCTAGAACCAAAGTCCAGTCTAAAAGCTTGATGGGAACCAGAGGACAGGGGTCCACCCTTAACCTGGAAGCAATCTGAAACCAGGATTGACTCCTAGGGTACCCAATCAATTCTTGCAGCAAGCCCACGGGGGAAGGAAGGGGTCTTTCTCCTGCAACACTGGACCTGGGTCTAGTTCCATCCACTTTGGTTGCTACTGCAAAATCATAGAACAGAGGGAAGAGTCTCCCTTGGGACCTCATGGCACAACTGGGCACAATCTGTGGCAGAAACCAGGAAGTGGTTAAGGCTGGCATCTGTACAGGATGAATTGTTCTTGAAATCCTTGCCCAGCCCATGTTCCTCTGACAGGATCATCTGGCCTCACAGCAGCCTCACAGACTGAGGCAACTTTCTGGCTTATTCATTGCTTTGCTGTTCTCCAATCCTGGAAGAGCTCAAAAGGTCTGTCACTCAGGTGCCATGGTCCCTTGTGAAGGCCAGGGATACACAGAAGCTGCTGGTATAGTCCCAGGGCCTGAGGCTGCAATGAGGCAGGTGAGTAGGCAGGACTTTAAGTAGAGCCTGGTACCCTTCCAACACTTGCTATAGAGCTTGTATGACTGCTTCGGTGTGCAAAGCCTTTTGCGTGCATTTCACACACATGTGTACATACACGGAGAGACTAAAGAATCTGAGATACAATTCACACATCATAACATCCATCCTTTTGCAAATTCATTGGTTAAACAACTAATCACAAAGTTGTATAACCATCTCTCCCATCATCCCCCATCCCCCTCCACCCTGAAGCATCTTAGTGACTTTAACAGTCATCTTCATTCTCCTTTCCATCACTCTATGTGTCTACAGACCTACACATTCTGAACATTTCATTTAACTGGAATCACACAAGATTCAGTCTTTTTTTAAAAAAAAAATATTTATTTTTATTTTATGTACATTGATGGTCTTCCTGCATGTATGTCTACATGAGGGTGCCAGATCCCCTGGAACTGGAGTTACAGACAGTTGTGAGCTGCCATGTGGGTGCTGGGAATTGAACCTGTTGGAAGAACAGCCAGTGTTCTTAACTGCTAAACCATCTCTCCAGCCCGAGGATATAGCAGCCTTTCTTTTCTGGCTTATAGTACAAATCAGGACTTGATTCCTTTGTATGGCTAAATGGATGGATAGATAGACCATGCTGTACTTGCCAGCTCCTCAACTAATGAGGAACTTTTGGGTTATGTCTGTTTGAGCTCTTTGGACTACAGCTTCTGTAAAGAATCACATACAGGTGTTTGTGAAGACTTGTGCTTTTGTTGGGTGTGATGGTCAGGTCGTAAGTACATTGATTCTGCATTTAACTATTTGAGAAAAAGGCTAGATCGTTTTCCTACAATAACAATACCAGGCTGCCTTTCCGTTCTAGTGACTTTTCTGTGGCCATGATAAAATACCACAACCAAAAACAGTTCGAGGAAGAAAATGGCTTATTTCATCTCATAGGTTACACAGTACATGTTGGAGGCACCCTAAGGAAGGAACCCGGAGGAGAGACCATGGAGAAATTCGGCTCACTGGCTCTCTGTCTTATGTTCATTCAGCCTGCTTCCTCCTCTTCCTCTTCCTCCTCCTCTTCCTCCTCCTCTTCTCCATCCTCTTCCTTGTCTTCCTCCTCTTCTTCTACCTTTTTCCTCCACCACTTCTTCTTCTTCTTCTCCTTCTCCTTCCCCTCCTCCTCCTCCTCCTTTCTTCTCCTCCTCCTTCTTCCTTCTCCTCTCCTTCTCCTCCTCCTCCTCCTCCTCCTTCTCCTCTTCCTCCTCCTTCTCTTCCTCCTCCTCCTCTTTCTCCTCTTCCTCCTCTTCCTCCTCCTCCTCTTCCTCCTCCTCCTCTTCCTCCTCCTCCTCTTCCTCCTCCTCCTCTTCCTCCTCCTCCTCTTCCTCCTCCTCCTCTTCCTCCTCCTCCTCTTCTTTCCTTTCTTCCTCCTCTTCATCTTTCCTTAAAATTGCCTTTATATGTAGGGATGTCTTTTCTGCATATCTCTTTGTGTGCTACACGCATGTTTGGTGTCCATAGAGACCAGAAGAGGGTGTCAGATTCTCTGGGACTAGATTGTGAGCTGCTATGTTGGTTCTGGAAGTTGAACTTGGTTGGGCCTTTGGAAGAACAACAAGTGCTTTTAACCACTGGGTCCTCTGCCTACCTCATTATCTTGCTTTCTTATACAATCTGGGACCATCGGTCTAGGGGTGGCACTTCCCACAGTGGATTCAGCCCTCTTATGTCAATTGCCAGTCAATCAAATTCCCTCATAGAATTGTCATAGGCCAATCTGATGGAGGCCATTTTTTAATTGATGTCCCTTCATCCTAGGCAACTCTAGTTTGTGTCAAGTTGACAATAAAACACCAGCTGGCATACTTTCCATCAGCATGTGTGTGTCCCAACGTCTCCATATCCACACCAACTTTGGTTGTTGTTGCTTGTTTTGTGTTGTTATCTTGGTTGGTTCTTTGGTTTAGGCAGGCTCTCATGTAGTCCAGCTTGAACTTGAGTTTACTGTACAGCTGAAGCTGGCCTTGAACTCCTCATCTCCCTTCCTCAGACTCCCCAAAGCTGGGATTAGAGTCATGTGTCACCACACCAATTACATCAGTATTTTCCACCATCTCCTTTGCTGTGACCATGCTGGGGGCATGAGCAGTATCTCTCTGCACCTGTCTCATGCATCCATTTCCTCAGTGAGGCTAAATCCCTCTCATCAGCTCACTTGCAGTTTGTGTGCTGTCCCTGGAGAAGTATTTACACATACTCTTTGCTGAGTCTTACATTGCTTGTCTGTTCATTGTTGCACTGGAAGTTTCCTTATATAATTTGGATTTTTAAAACTTATTTTTATTTATTAATTTTACATCTTAATCACTCCTCTTCCTGGAAACCCCTTCCCTCAATCCTTCCACCCTCTTCCTTTCCCTTTTCCCTCACTTTGGCGCATCAAGTCTCTGCAGGAATAGGCGCATCCTCTCCCACTGAGGCCAGACAAGGCAGCCCAGCTAAAAAGAACAGATCCCATAGACAGGCAACAAAAACTGTTTGTTTGTAATCTTCTATGAATATGTGTGTGACTATGTAAAGGTATGCCACAGGTATGGGGGTGGCCAACCAAGAGGGAAGATATTGAATTTCATGAAGCTGGAGTTACAGGCGGTTGTATACAACCTAGTGTGAGTGGTAAGAAACAAACTCAGGGCCTCTGTAGGACCAGTGCTTGCTCCTAATCACTGAGCCATCTCTCGAGCCCTTATTTCAAATGTTATTATTAGATATGTGGTTTGCAAATAGTTCTGTTTTCTCTGCAAGTTGTCCTTTGCTTTCTGATAGAGTCTTTCAAAGCTCACAAAATTTAAAAATTTTGGTCAAATTCAATTTATATGTTTTTGTCAGGTGGTTTATACCGTTTTTGATGTTATAGTTCAGAGGCCACTATCTAATCCAAAATTTTGAAGGTCATATCTGCTTTGTTCTAAGAGTTTTTAGTTTGGCTTCATAAGCTATGTTTGTGCTTCACTTTGAGACAGCCTTTCTCACAGTGAGAGTTAAAGGGTCTACTCACTCTCTTGCTGTTGCTACCAAGTTGTATCAGAATGACTTAGGGAAAAGTTTCTCTTTCTCTTGTGGAGTTCTCTTGACACACTTGACAAAATTCATTTGGTTCTTGTGTGTTTTTAAAGGATGATAGTTTCAGGAGCCAGAGAGATGATTCAGCAGTTAAAGCACGGTAGTCAAAAACCTGCCAGGTTTAGTTCCCAGAACCCACACAGGGTGGTTCACGATGGTCTGTAACTCCAGTTCTGGCCTCTGAAGGCACTTGCATAGACATTTGGTACATAAAAATGTACACAGGCATACACAAATAATTTTTTTAAGTGATGGTTCTACAACTGATTGTGAATTAATTTGTTGGGATCAAAATATTCTATGGCTTTCTATGCCTGTCTTACAGAACGGACCCCAACACAGACCCAATGCGCAATGAGCATGGACTGTAGTCAGATTAAACAAGCCTAGGAGACAGGTATATTTGGAGACCCTTGTATTCAGGGACTCCTGTGAGATGGAAAGGAAAAACTTCCCCTTCTGGCCCCTGCTCTTCAAATGTCCCTGTTGAGCGTGACTCTTTGTGCAGACCTCATTTCTGACTCATCTTGTAGTTGTGATTCTGTGCTTGCCTCCTAGGGACCCCACACAGATATGCCTTAGCAACACTTTCCACTGGAGGAATTTGCTCTGAAGCTCTAATCTGAATCCTCTGCCTGGACTGTTGGTTCTGCGGGCTGGGGTGGGTGGCTCTCTGCAGGTTATTGGGATGGCTTTTATATCTAACCACCCACCTGTGCACAGCGGCGTCTTCCAGCATTTCCAAACCTCGACTTGACAAGCCAGTAAGTGGACATTAAAGACTCCTGCTCCCCAGAACAAGTGTTTTCATTTCTACTTAGTCCTTTCCTGTCCTTTTGTGGCTTAATTTTTTCTTTTTTCTTTCTTTCTTTCCTTTTTTCCACTTTGTTGTCATAAACATCTTCCATGTCTCCATGACCCTCATATGCATAAGTATAATATGCCTTCAACATTTAAACTCTCCCCCACCCCTTCACTTACTCCCTAGCATTTAAGAACTAGACTTTAGGAAACAAAAACTGAACACTCTTGTGTCCCAGTCTCCAGATTGACGGTGCTTGCCCAGGCGTTCCCTGCAAAGGTCGAGGCGCAGTAGCTGTAGGCTGGATGGATCCCAAACTCTGGGAGACTGGATATAAAATGATTAAAAAGTATGCATGAAAAGCCGCCTCAACCCTGGTGTCCCCAGCAAGGAAGAGATGAAGCAATATGCGTGTGGGGCTTAAACTCTTCCAACTTCCAGCAACGTAATCAGTTAACGAATCATGAGACTCCAAGCCACATGGAAACAGAGGCAGAAGACAGAGCAAGCTAGAGACAGTAGAGGAGAGGCGGGAACGTCGAGCCAGGGGCGTTCCCATGGGGAGGGGAACCTTGCCAACAATGTTGCTTGGTATCTTTAATGCTTTGAAGAAAGCCTGCCTTGCATAGAAGTTTCCACTGAGCGTCTACAGGCATCTTGCGTCGAGGATTTCCAGCCCACCCCATGGGCAGAACACTGGACTAGATCCTGAAGAAACCCGGGCAGAAGAAAGACGACAGGCCCCTGCTCCGGGGGCAGGCTTCTGTAAGGCAGGAACACCCATGGAGGTCTCCTCGCAGTGTCTTGCAGACAGCTGGGGTAGCCAGCCAGCAAGCATTGTCCCCGCACAATTAAACAAGAATGCCCCACGTGACGGTTCCACTGTGAAAGTTTTCAAATAGTGTTTGGAATGTTTACATAATTGTTCAAAAGAGCCTTTTTCAATGTACCTGTTTACACTCTTCCCTTTGGAAATTCAGCAATCAGGCCATGGAGGACTCTCAGCCTCCACTTGCGGCCCTTGATTGCCGAGGGAGGAAAGAAAAGGCCGTCAGTGAATCGCTGGGAAAACATGCCCTAACAAACGCCCTGTAATGAGGGGCTCCGCTTTTGCAGGCGTAGCAGTGGCGGGGGGCGGGGGTAGGCAGGGGAGCCGGGGTGCAGAGCTGGGGGCCCGCGAGCGCGCGGTGTAGCCCGTTTTTGTTGTGTGGCTCCCGGCTGGAGGGAGCACCCGACCCCGGTGCCTTTGTGTGCAAATTTCCCACCGGGGCCAAGCAACTTTCCACAATTTAATTAAGTGGCTTTAGAGTCCGGAGTTGGCCTAACAAGCTCCCGTTCATGAATGAAAGATTTGTCCCCCAGCAGCGGGGGCCCCCGGTGGAGACAAAGTGGGCAGCAGGGACTGCTGGCTCCGGCCGCCGGGAGCGCGCGGGTGGGGAAGCGGCTGCGGGGGGCTGGCGGCGGTCCTTCTGGGACGCGTCTCACCTAGCTCGCGGCAAATATGCCATCCATATGCCCAGGATCACAACCGAATCAGCTCCATCAGGCCTGGCAAAGAGGCATTTAAATTGCTAATATTGTGCCGGGGAGCGATGACAGCCTTGCCAAGGATCAGCTCTGTAGGATCCACAGAGACAAACCTGGGGTGGGGAGGGAGGGTTCAGAAAGAGCCCAGCCACAGTGAGAAATACGAAAACACGGGAGCCTGCAGCCGTGGGGGATCCTTGGTAGCAAAATGTCAGGAGAAAGGGAGGCAGAGAGGAGCCCACGATGGAGTCTTGAAACTGGTGGGCCACTGGGATCCCTTTCTCATCCATTATTTCTGGTGCGTGGCCAGCTGAAGTTTCCCCCAAGGGCTCTCTGCAACTGAGCTTAGGGCTAGGGTAAAGAGAGAGGAGACAGAAACAGACAGATGAATGGACGGATGTAGGGAAGGAAGAGAGGGGGCGAGGAAGGGAAGGAGGGAGGGAGGGACGGGGGGGGGAAGAGAGAGAGAGAATGAGAATATGAATATGAATATGTGAGTGCAGACTGGTTAAAGAGGGTGTTGAGAGGTATTTTTCAAAATCCCTGCCCTGCTTGTCCTGGTGCGTTTGTTGGTTTGGGATAAGGGTCTTTTGTAGCCACTCCCCAGCAGAGGGTTCACTGAGTGTTTTTCTCTGCCTGTATTTTTAGAAAAAATTATGATGACAGTTGTTAGGTCTCAGGCAGGCAGCACATTCCATTACAAAGTTAGCGTGGAATCAGTATGTAAATAAACCTTTCTAACTGGCAGCTATTTTTGAAGGCAGAACGCACCTGATGTTACAGACTTGTTCCAGTTCACTTTAAATACCGCTCTGCCCTCTGAGTCTGAGAGTGTGCTCCCAGTCAGAGCCGCGCGTGCTCTCCTCCTCAGCACTTGATCTTTGCATCCTCTGTGTCCTCAGACCTCCTCAGTCATTTAAAAATCAGATTGACAAGACCTGCTCCGGGCTGGGAGTGTTCGCTTCCCTTCGGCATGGTCATTTTTCAGTCACCAGTTGCTGGGGGCAGGGAGGACAGTAGAATCCTTGACAATCTGTGGAAGGAATTAAAGGAAAGAGAGGGGGAGAAAAAAAAAAGCCCAAGAGGCTGAGATCAGGTTTGAATCAAAATTTCAGACGGACACTGCCAAAGCACGTTGGAGTCAATGGTGACACAGAAAGGTCAGTTCGAACCAGCCAGGGAGGAGCCAGGTCAGAGCTCTCACTGCAGAGCAAGGTAAAGAAACAGGTTTGAAGGTGCTCCTGAGCCAGCAAGACTCTAAGACAGAAAGGTCTTTGCACGGTCCCTTGTTAATAATGATAAGTTTAAAAACCATTTTTTTTTTGTTTGAGAATTCCATGTATAAGTACACTCGATTTTTTGCTAAACCCTGTCTCCCTCCAACTCCTCCCAGGTTCTCCTGGCCCCCTGTCTCAAAATTCATAATGTCTTCTTTCAAAATCATTCTTTTATACACACACACACACACACACACACACACACACACCACCACCACCACCACCACCACCACCACCACCACCACCACCACCACACAACTCCTGTGCCTAGTTAGTGTTGCCTGGGTGTTGATATATTTAGATCTGACCACTCCACTCCACCTCTCATTCATTCATCGGCTCTGCCGGCTCATCCCTAGACTACACATCTACGGATACTTGTGAATTTTTCCTCCACTCATTTTGGCATGTCATCTGATGGGTTTTTTTGTTTGTTTGGTTTTTTTTTTTTTTTTTTTTTTGGTTGGTTGATTGATTGATTGAGACAAGGTTTCGGAACTCACTCTGTAGACCAGGCTGGCCTCAAACTCAGAAATCCGCCTGCCTCTGCCTCCCAAGTGCTGGGATTAAAGGCGTGTGCCACCACCGCCCTGCTAGTCTGATGGGTTCTTGTGTGGGTCTTGTACAAGCAGCCCTATTTTTTGAGAGTTCATGGATGGAACCCTTGTGTCCGGATCTCACAGCAGACAGACCCTGGGCCTCAGGCTTTTACAATCTTCCCAGTCCCTCTTCCAAAATGTTCCCTGAGTGTTGGGAGGTTGTATTATAAATGTCCCACGTGGGGCTGAACACCTCCTGGTCACTGATTCTCGGCCTTTGGGCCAATTGTGAATCTGTCTAACAGATTCTATTTGCTGCAAAGAGAAGTTTCTTTGTTGGGAAGTGAGAGCTTCAGATATCTATGGATAAAAGGATAAACATTTAGGAGGTGGCTGCAAACTATATTAATTTAGCAACATGGTATAGGTATGTTTTCCTCTAGGCCTGTGACCTCTCAAACCCATGGTTATAGGTTCTTGGCCATGTTACAGCTTCAGGCATGAGATACCTCCAGCTGAGCAGGTTTTAGGTCTAATTATACAGATGTTGGTTACTGCTAAGATACAGGTGCCACTGTTGCACACTGGGGTTAGCTTGCTGGTCCAGTCTTTGTTGTGGTTCTTAGGCTTCACAGTTGGGTAAGGCTGTTAATAACCTTTCACCCTTGAGGTTTAACTAGCATCTTCTGACACTCTGAGGGCTAGTCCTTACAGGGGAGGCTTCCATGCCAATACCAGCTGATTTCTCCAAGTCCTGTAACCAAAGTGTGCGGTATCTTCAGAAATAAGGACTTTCATTCATGATACAGCAGGCAATCAAGAAGATGGTAATAATCCATATTGTTCTTTTGGTAGAGGGTCTGTTTGACAATTTTTTTAAAAACTAGCTGTGTCTATGCACACCTCCATTAAAACAGAAATAATTCTAGAATATTCTTTGTCCAGGTATGGACAATGTCAGAAAGCATAGTAAAGCTTGTGTGTGTGTGTGTGTGTGTGTGTGTGTGTGTGTGTGTGTGTGTGTGTGTAGTATGTGTATTGGATGTGAATATAAGAGATATTCAATAGGGTGATGTTCTAATTATGTCACAGTCTATAATTGAGGGAAGTCAGGGAAGGAAGTCAAGCAGTACCTTCAAGCAGATCTATGGAGGAAGGCAGTTTACTAGCCACTCCCAGGCCTATGCTTGCTTATCTTTCTTATAAAGCTTAGGACCACCTGCCTAGGAATGGTGCCACCCACAGTGGGTTGGGCCCTTCTTCATCATCAAGACAACCCCACATCCCCAGCCATGCCCATAGGTCATTTTGATTCAATTAAGACTCCAGTTTCTCAGGTGGCTCTAGGCATGTCAAGTTGGCAGGAAAAGCTGATTATCAACCCTGCAGCCCTGCTGGGCCATTTTCTAAGCACTCCTTTGTATGTCACGTACTGCTTCATGTGTTGCTAGGTGCTCAAGCAGTTCTGGTGTCTGTCTACATAACTGAGCTGAGATCTGCTTTGCATCACTTGTGAGATATAAGACCATGGTCTTATATCCCAGATCAAGGTTTCCTGTCTCACAGTCTAGTTCTCAAGACCGGTAGTATCTTGCTTGGAGGTATTTCTTCTCCAGATTAAATATTCTCAGTCATCTATAATCAAAGTTCCCTCCCCTCAGCAGTCACTGTCGGGAGCTTTTGCTTCCATCATAGTTTTGCTATTGATAGGTCTGAAGGGAGCCAGGATCAGATGCTCCTTTGAGACACCTTAGAATGGTCTAACCTCAGAAGCATCCGTCTCTAGGAAAAGATGTATCTAGGGTGAGATTTTAACATCTCCAACGCACAGAGCCCCATCTTTTATTGTATTAAGGGTGATCTGGTGGGCTAGAAGTTTGACCTGTTCTCTCTGGACCCAGAAGACAACACTGGATCTGTGGAGTGAAGGAATGCTCCAAGAGAATTTTATGTCAGATTGGAACAAAGATGCTTTTAAGGAACACGTAGAAGACACCTCAGTGACATGCTCTGAGGTGGAGTAAAGGCCCCACAGCCTGGAGGGGGCTTGAGAAAGGTGGAGGACAGTATAAGGCGCTGGTCAGCTGATCATGAGTGTCAATTTGCAGCACTGTCCCACAGAGTGGCTTCTGAGGTACTTCCCAACCTTGGACTCTGGGGGACATTCATCCTCTCAGGCAGTTATGGGTACACTCCAGCCGCCACTCTCACTGCACAGGACTCACACTTTATATAAATAGTGTGGAATAGAGATAATATATATTCTTAATTGGGACAAGATCCATATGACATAGCATCTGAGCATGATAGCCCATGCCTGTCACCTCAGCATCATAGCATCAGAGAAGGTGAGGCAGAAGGATTGTAAATTCAAGGCCATCCTGGACTATGACAAGATAATGTTGTGTGTGTATGCACACACACACACACACACACACACACACACACACACACACGGAGCTGAGGAGATGGCTGAGCAGTTAAAACACTTGCTGCTCTTACATAAGGCCAGATTCTGATTCCCACATCAGTCAGCGTACAACCCCCTGTGACTCTAGCTCTGACGAAAAGACTCTGATGGGGGCACCTTCATTCACAGACACACTTACATACATGTAATTACAATTAAAATTTAAGTGTCACAAAATTTAGCATCTTAACAAATTTAAATGTACAGTTCAGCGGGATTCAGTATATTCAGCCTCTTGTGTAGCCTTCACTTCCTGGTAAGAGCTCAGACTCCTAGCCACTAGGCTACCGGGGAAGCTGGGTCTGACAGCTTTAGGTAGCCTCTTAGAAGCAAGACCACACATTCCCCTTTTCATGAATACCTCATTTCACTTAGTGTGATGTCTTTGAGATTCATTCATGTTGTAGCCTGTATCAATTTCCTTTTCTTTTAAGGCTGAAGAACTTCCTCTTGTCTATATGTGTAGAGACAACCCATCTTGTTCATTCACTTGCCCATTGATGGGCAATTGGATGGATGCAGCTACAAACATTCGAATAGGGACATCTGTGGGACACCTGCTTCCAACTGTTTAGGGAACTGCATGATAATTACATACTTAGTTGTTTTCTTTTTTAAAAGACTTGTTTGCTTAGTGTGTCTCTGTGTGTGCATGTGCTTGTATGTGTGTGGGCTTGTGTGTGTGTGTATGTGTGTGTGTACTTGTGTATGCATGTATATGGGAGTCAGAGTACGACTTTATTTATCATCTCTCAGACGACATCTACTTTGATGTTTTTGAGACAGGGTCTCAGTAGCTTGGGATCACCAAGTGGGGGCTACACTGGCTGGTCATTGAGCCCAAGGGATCTGTCTGTCCTTGTCTTCCCAGTGCTGGGATTACAGGTGTGCACTGCCATGCCCGTCATTTTCTATGTGGGTTCTGAGAACTCAAACTTGAGTCCTCATGCTTGCAAGGTCAGCACTTCACCAGCTGATCCATCTTCCAGCCCAATAACTCTTCATGACTGAAAACATAATTTGCAAATATTTCCCTATTTGGCGGTTTGTCTTTCGATGCTATTGCTGGGTTTTTTGCGGCATGGAAACGCTATCCTGATGAAGTCCAGGCTCTGTTTTCTTTCCTTACCTCTGCCTTTGTTCTGACATCTAAGAACTCACTGCCCAGTCCAATGGCACAAAGCTTTCACACTGGTTTTCTTCTGACATTTGGTCGTTTGATCCATCTTGAGTTAACTTTCATCTATAGGATCAGGTAAGTGTCTCACTTTATCTTGTCACAGTGGAAAACAATACCATTTGTGAAAAAGGTTCTTTGGGAGATTAATTGTCATGGCACCCTCTCTGACAATCATTTGAGAAAGTTTCTTTCAGGGCCCTCTAGTCTAGCCTAGTCTATGGGTGTAAATGTCTTTGTGCCAGGAAAGGAAGTCAATCTGTTTCCATCACTAACTTTGTAAGAAGTCCGGAAATCAGGAAACCTGAGGTCTCCATATTTGTTCACTTCAAGATTGCTTTGGTCGGTCTCCTGCATTTGAGAATGACACAGCTAACATTTGCGGTGCCTGTGGTCTCTCACATATTGAGCTTATGACGTCAGTGGGAGGGAGAGGAGAGAGAAGAAAAAGTGAAGGAGATGGAGCCAGCCTGCTTTAAAATAAGAGGCATGGGGTGAAGGGTTGGTAAGATAGCTCAGCAGCGAAGGGAGCTTGCTGCGAGATCATGCAGACCAGAGTTCGAATCCCAGAATCCAGGGATCTAATTAATGGGTATAACGCCAGCTCAGAGTATCCAGGACCCTCTTTTAGCCTCTGCGCATGCATAGGGATGTGTATCCAAGCACATAAATGTGACATACATACGTACACTCAGACACACACACACATACACACATATAAATTAAATAAATAAATAAATAAATGTCTTTTAAGGTTGTGGGTTGAGTCTTTGTTGCATTGATTAATAAAGTTGGGAGGGTATTTTCCCAAGGTAGAGGAGTACATGGTGTCTCAATGGGCCATTCTTACCTCTTGTTTCCTCCTCTCTCATTTTGAATCCTGTCAGCTCATGACCAACCCTGATGACATTTCATTCATAGACACTGGGATAGAATGAGCCAACAGGACCTCTGGCCTCAGGAAGCTTGCACCTAGAAGGGCAGACAAATGTCACATAGTTGCATGGGTGTGTGTGGGCACCACTGATAAACACATGAAGACAAAGTCCAGGATGCTGAGAACACAGAGCAGAGCAGGGGGCTGACTTAATTGGAGGGAGGAGTTGACTTCCTGAAGGAGTAACATTCTGGGTGGAGCCATGAAAGGAGAGTTAGGCAGGGATCTTGTGTCATAGTTACTTTTTTTCCTGCTATGGCAGAACACCAGGATCAAAACAACTTACAAAAGAAAGTGTTTAATTTGGGTCACTTTTTCAGAGGATTAGAGTCCACAAAGGCAAACCAAAGGTGTGGCAGCCAAGGCAGCTGAGAGCTCACATCTGGGAGGAAGCAAGAACAGGATGGGAGTGGGGCAAACCTTTGGAAACTCTAAGCCCACCCCCAATGACAACAGTCCTTTAATAAAGCCACACCTCCTAATCCTCCCCAAACAGGTCCACCAATTAAGGACCAAGTATTCAAACATATATACCTGGGAGGGCCATTCTCATTCAAACCACCAGACCCGGTGAAGCAGGCTGGGTGAAGCAGGTTGGTGAACTAAAACCTCATAGCAGAGGAACAAAATCTACTACTGGGACCAAAATGAAAACAGTGGCCAAATGAGCATTGCCTTCAAATGACTGCACTGACTCTCAAGGTCACCCAGGTGTATACAGGAATTCACTAGCAGAATTAGTGTTGCTGTCTGTATGATTTGAAAGGGAAACTCACCCTTGCTGCAGTTTGGATGAATGGCTCAGAGAGGCTAAGTCACACTTGCCCAGGTCCCCACACCCTACTTGGTTCCACAGGAGTGACTTGATAAGTCACATTTAGTAACAAAGTTCCAAGTCTTTTTCAACTGAGGAAGTCTTGGTTGACACCATGCTCCTTCTAACTCCATGGATGCCTCATAATTTATGACCTTAATGATGGTCACTGAAGATACTGAGTATTTAAAGAGTGCTTCATATTCAGATCATTATAGCTGTCAACTTAGTAGAACACTATGCAACTATTGTAATGATGATTTTGAGGGTTTAAAAAAATCTGCAAAACTTGGGAAAATGTTGATAGTCTAATACAAAAAGAAGAAAAAGAAGAAGAAGAAGGAGAAGGAGAAGGAGAAGAGGAGGAGGAGGAAGAAGAAGAAGAGGAGGAGGAGAGAAAGAAAGAACCACATGTAGAATAGTGCCATGTACTTTAACGCTGGGTTTTCTCACATTCATTGATATCGTCAAGACAGTCCCCCACAGACACGCCCACAGGTCAGCCTGAGCTAGATAATCCCTCACTGAGACTCTTCCTTGGGTGACTCTAGATTGTGGAAAGCTGACAGGGAAAACCAGCTATGGCAAGTGGTGATAGTTAAGGTTTACTTTGACTGGATATTTTTTTTCTTGGAGACAAAAAGTAAATAAATAAACACAAGGTTTAGCTAATTAGGTTTCAGGATCCACTACAAAAACAAAAAACAAAACTAAAACCCAACCAACTGCATGGTTAAAATAAGGTTGAGAAAAGTCACTCTTAACTAGAACATTGGTAAATGAAACCTGCAAAGTCTCCAGCAGTCATGATGGTGCACATTAGGGGCTATGGCTCAGCTGACAGAATGCTTGTGTGACCTGCACAAAGCCTTGACTGAGATCCAGCTTTCCACTGCATCCCATTAAACCAGGAGAGGCAGAACATGCATGTTATCCTATTGTTCAGGAGGCACGGAAGAGAAGATCAGAAGTTCAAGGTCATTCTAGGCTACTCATTGAGTTCAAGGTCATCCTGTGATACATGAAATTCTGTCTATAAATAAGCAAGTAAACAAATAAATAAATACGTTGAAATAAAAGACAGGGACTGGTGAAATGGCACACTGGGAAAGGTGCTTGCTACTAACCTTGACAAACTAAGTTGGATCCCCAGGACACACGTTGGGAAAGAGAGAATTTAGGCGCCAGAAGTTTTGCTTAGATGTCCATGGGGTTTGTGTTTGTGTATGGACTAATGAATCTTGTTTACATTGATATTCCTTTTACTTAAAATTATTTTATACATTGTTATTTGTTCTCTTGAGGTGCTGGAATTTGTTTGGTTTATAATTCTGATGAAGACTTCTACATGATTAAAAAACATAACAATTGCCCTCAGTAAGCGTGCAGCTGGAGTTAAATATAACCACCTACACAGCAGAAGCTCTCATTGTGAAGTCAGAAACTCTGCTGAGGCAATAGCTCACCATTTGCTCTTCCTCCAGTCTCTGGCCATCACCTGTTCTATTCTTTCTGTGAACCTGGCAATTCTAAGTGGACTCATTCATCATTTGTCTTTTAATGACTGACTTGTTTTGTTCAGCATCTTGTAATTTAATTCGTCCATTTTTGCAATGTTTTCGAACTTCCTTCCTTTGTAGGGCTATTTCATTGCACCTCTACAGGATATGTGGTTTATCTTTAGCCCACGGTACCTCTGAGGCACTGTGAACCATGATACTTTGAATGGAGCTCTTCACATCTGTCTTCTATCTAGGTTTGTGTGTTTTGGGAATCTTTCTGGGGGAAGCACTCCCACAACAATGAGATGGAGGAGAGGAGCTGTCACTGGTGGGACCGAAGCCAGGACAGCTCCTACAAGGCTTAGATATTGGCTCCACTTTGTATTCTCATTTTATACTCTAAAACCAGAAGGTGGGCTTGGCAAGCAAGCAAGATTTTTACAGAAGCAGACGTGGCAGTCAGCAGGTCATGAAGGACAATGCTCCATTGTTTGAGCTATTTCTCCAGGTCTTTCTGTTCCAGCAAGTGAAGTCAAGCTTGGAAGTGAGCAGTGCAAGTTTGATACCCTGTCTCAAACAAACAAACAAACAAACAAACAAACAAGCTTTTTGTTTTCCTAATACAATTTCATCTTAGGCTAATCTGTCCTCCACTTGTCATATACCTAGAGATGATTTTGTCATTTAACAACTGGGTTTCAGTGCTTTGATACAGGTAATTCAGCTGATCTAAAACTGATATTTAATTTTATGCTGTTTATGAATTAAGATACTGCTAAACAAAGTAGTCCTATAAACAAAATTATACAGAGAGGGTGAAGAGCGTTGAGACTGTCTAGGGGGACAAAGCACATTCAAGGATATTGGCAGTTTCATCTGCATGTAATTGATGCACTAATTATAGACAAATTCATCTACTAATTAGAGCAACATTGTTACAACTTCCACTTAAAACACATTGGTTCACAAAAAAAAGGTGCTTGGAATTAGCAAAATTACGTTTCTTTTCTTTCACAATTTAGGTATGCAAACCGTCTCACTTTTGCTACTAGTTTCTGTAAGTATTATTGAATGAACTGTTGTGAAGTAGATAGAATTTACCAATAACAATGGTGTAAATCCTTCCTTGCAGCAAATGCTTTACTGAGGGCCTACTATGTGCCAGGCATCGTGTGAGGCACTGAGTGATGTAGAATCGTGGACTTAAGGAATAAGAAAGATGCCCCACATAACAAACCATGATACCAGCAATCAGCCCTGGTGCTGGTATGGATAGAGCTGTGGACAAAGGGCACCTGCTGGCCCGAGGGGTGAAGACTAGGTTGTGCAGCCTTAGAACATCATTAATGACAGTTGATGGGACCACTTCAACCCCACAGAGGCTGAACCCTGTAGTGATTCTTTGGCGGGTGGGAGACAAAGCAATGGAGTGACAACAGCCAAATGAGTGAGATTGAGCAAACTATGCCATTGGCCAAACTCTGGTCTATAGTGGTGTGAGTAGGAATCTCATCACTTCAGATTCTAGGGGCAAGGTCAGGAATGTTCTAAGTGTTTGAGAAAGTGACAGTGGATCTGATACCAGCAATATAAGGAGTCAATGGTGTGAACCTTCTGAGGTAGTGTCTCAGGGAACAGAAGAGGAATGCTAAAGAGCAGCAGGTTCCAGGACACCAAGGCAGCTATTACTGGAGCACAGTGAGAAAAAGGAAAAGCTGAATACGGTGTGTATGCCTGTAACTCAGGCTGAGGCAGGAGGATCACTGTGAGTTTGAGGCTCATTTGCCTTATATAGCATGTTTAAAACAAAACAAAAACAAGAGAGAGAGAGAGAGAGAGAGAGAGAGAGAGAGAGAGAGAGAGAGAGAAAAGTTACTCATTTGGGAAATATTCTCCCTGCCAAGGTTAATGACTCTATGATAATCAGAGACAACACAAGTCTGGGGGACAAGGTGTGGCTAATGTCTCAGCAAAATGGTAAATGCTGAGACCTTCAAGACAGCCCTCAAGGCTGTGGGAAAGAACTTTAAAAACATGAATTTGAAAATATATAGTTTCTCAACTATGCAAAATATAACTATAAATTGTATAAGGAGCTTCATAGATCTAAAGGAATAGAGGCAGCTGCACTATGAGCCAGCTTGTCAGAAAGATACAAAGACAGGCAGATTCCTGAGTTCAAGGAAGGTCAACCTGGGACAGAGGAAGTTTAGGTCCAGGCCCAGGCAAGGTAGAAATGGTAATTTCAGGGCAGGGTCCCACCCAGCTAGTTTATTGTCTGTGCAAAACAGAAGCAGGCAAATCTCTGAATTCTTTTGCAATGTTAAAAAGAAAAGAAGTGCTTGCTATCTCTATCTATCTATCTATCTATCTATCTATCTATCTATCTATCTATCTATCTATCTAGGGATATTCCTGTGATTATCAAGAGGGAATTTTGAGTAATTGATATGTAAATAAAAGACTGGGCTTTTGATCTGCAAGAGATGAACTATCCAGAGAATTTTCAGAATTGCAAGAGAAAGTTGTCCCAAGAGAGAGCTGTCTCAGGCAGAACATAGGTCATCAGTTGATAGCCACGATTTGACTTTGAGTGGTTTGTTTTGCCACTCTCAAACACTCCTTCTCTCAGAACCCCTCTCCAAGCTGAGGCTGGTCCTTGGCAGAAAGAAAAAAAGGAAGGGAAGGGAAGAAGGGAAAAAGGAAGGGTTAGAGGATTATGTGTGCCTAATGACACCAGGGATCAGGTGTTGGGTCAGCTGTGTGACAAGCTACATTCTGTGTCTAAGAGCATTTCATTCACTACGTAGTAGTGGTACCCAAACTGACATCATGGTTTTGGTTTGGATCATCAAAAGGCATCCTCATAACTTTCTAGAGAATGAGGGGCCAAGGGAAAGAGATAAAGCCTGCCCACCCTGATGAAGGGCAAGTGCAGCAATGTAAGAGCCATCCCAATGCAGATTCTTTCATCTCCGTGTCTCTGCTCCCTTTCTAAGTCCTATAGTCCCTAGGGCAGGGTTTTCATCCAGAGAATCCTTAAGAACTCCACTCCCAGCTGTCTACAGTGCAGGGCCCACTTTCAGCACTAGAAATTCTTGCTTGTTGGGGTGGGGATGGTAGTGAAATTGATCACATTTATTTCTTTGATTTATACACACAGGTGACAGTGTTGGGTTCTGAGCAAAATGAAGCCAGGTGGTTCTGGTTTTTTTTTTTTGTTTGTTTGTTTGTTTTTGAGACAGCTTCTCAGTATGTAGCCCTGTTTGTCTTTGAACTCATATGTAGACCAGGCTGGCTTCAAACTCATGGAGATCAACCTGCCTCTACTTATAGAGTGCCGGGATTAAAGGCATGGGCCTCCAGGAAAGGTATTATACATACAAGAAGAGTATCACACAGGGGTTTACAAGCTAGAAGGGTATTATACAGAAGAGAGGGAGGGAGGAGTGAGCGCCTGTGTTTTCCTGTGCACTCTCCACACTGGTAGGGCTCAGATGCCCTACACAACTAACCATAACACCAAATGGAGGCAATCAGGCCTGGTGCTGGTATGGTGCTGGCTGGGTAGTACTGTGGATAAAGAGTATCCACTGTCCTAGAACTTCACTAATGACAGTTTGTGGGACCCTTTTACCCCTTCACCTGGATGTCATGTGGTATATCAGAAATGTAGGAGAGAGCCTCAAAGAAACCAGCCAGGCTGGAGGGAGAGGATCACAGAGCCGGAAGGGGCCTCTGAGAGAGGCTCCTCTCTCCTGTCTCTGCCCCTACCCTGTTGTCCTTGAGAAGTGTTTCCTCTCAGCTTTTCTTCTTCTTCTTCTTCTTCTTCTTCTTCTTCTTCTTCTTCTTCTTCTTCTTCTTCTTCTTCTTCTTCTTCTTCTTCTTCTTCTTCTTCTTCTTCTTTTTTTCCTGGATCTGAGGGCAAGCTAAAACCCAAAACCCGAAGTTTCTCATTTCTCAGATACCCACTTATCATTTGCATCTCTGCCTCCATTCAGAGAGAGGTAAAGAACACATCGGAGGTGTTGTACTTGAGATGGGAAGGAAGTGGCTAAGTATGAGGGAATTACAGGTGGTGTGCAGGTGCTCTGAAAACATGCTGAACTTAAAAAGATCAGTCGGGGTGCAGGGTGCGGGGTGGGGATTTGTTGTACTAAGAGATTTGATGATTATGTGATGGTTAGTCATTGGTAAGAGTGGCTGGACCCTTTGCTTCCGCTTCTGCTTCCTGTGGTTGGTAGTAGCGCTGTGCTGTGTTGATGGGCTAGATGAAAGATGGCGATCGCATCTGTCTTTTATTTTTCTAGCAGTTTCAACCTCCCCACTACTACTGTTGGCCTCTGTATTTGGCCTTTGCTTTTAGAGGAAGATGCCAAGGCACTTGACATTTAAAATTTATCAGCAAAGCTTTTTAAAAAAATCTAATGTGAATTAAACGGGATTTTTAATCCCCTCAACTGTTGCCATCAGTATAATCACTAACAGAATGAAATCAGAATCAGTGGAGGAAAATATTAATCATGCATTTGCATGTATTAAATATAATTCGGATGAGAGCAGGTTGCACGCACCTAGGTGGTGGTAGCATGTGTGAGGCTGGCTGCTGGGGGGGGGGGGTGACGCTCCAGGGTGCCTGTCCCTTCCCACCAGTGTCCTGCTATTGTGTTTGCATAGCCTGCGGAGGCCTAGGCTGTTCTTGGGAAGTGAAGCAGAGAGCTGGAGAGGCCTCCTCGGCTGCCCGGAACCACGTGACTTCCCCGGGCTCATGCAGGAGCTAGGGGAAAACTGTAGATACCCGTTTAAGAAATGGAGTGTGTGGTGTCAGAATGAATCCCTCTGGGTTGTCAGATCATCTACAAACTATCAAACTGATGCTCTGCTGGGGGCAGGGTCAAAAGAAGCTGCGGCTCAGGCCTAGAGTTGGTCCCAATGGTGTTTGTTTGTTTGTTTGTTTGAAGACAAGGTCTCTATAACCCAGGCTATCCTGGAACTTACTGTGCAGATCAGATTGGCCTTGAACTCAACGGTGGATTTGCCTACTTCAGGCTCCTGAGTGAAGATGGGATTACAGTCAAGGGCCACCACAGTTCCTTCCCAACAGTTCAGAATGAGATCATTAGGTTAAACAAGGCTCCCTAACCACAACGGGAACAAGAATAACACCAATGGATGTGTTAATGTCGATGGGGAGGAGAATTCAGGGCATCTCTTCTCAGCCATATGCAAAGAACTTCAGGCAACTAAGGAACCCTCAGAGAGGCAGTATTGATCTACCCCAGGGAAGGGCACAATTGGTTCTCCAATACCACGTGGTCAGCCTAAAAACATATACCTACAAATAACATTATACAGACGGATAAGGTTGTATTTATGTGTTAAGGAACACACACACACACATTAAGAACAATAAATTTTTACAAAGAAGCCATGAATTTGAAAAAGAACAAGGTAGAGTTTCACAGGGAAGATTGGAGAGAGGAAAGAGAAGGTCACGGGGGGGGGGGCACAGTAAGTATAATCTCAAAAAACAAACGTTTTTAATTATTTTAAAATAAAAGATCATTAGTTTGCAGTGTGCCTGTATGTTCTGTGAAACTCTGGGAAAGTTCTTTACACTTAGGTTCCGTTTCTTCATTATTAAGGTAAAGATAACAATGGTCGCTGTGAGAAGTCAGCCGGCTAATGAGTAGAAAGCCCTACTCATGCCCTGTTCACAGCTATTTAATGCACGTTCCCATTGGCGTGTAGCCCCTGCACATAGTCCTGGCTCTCAGAAGGACATTCACATGTAAGTCTAGCATGTACTTCCAGCACATTCTCCCATTTGCATCTCTCCTTTCTCTCCTTTGCCCTTCCCATTCATCCCCTGATTAGCTTCTGCTTTCATGCCGTATACGTGGCAAATAGACAACTGGGATCCGCGAGAGAGCATGGAATAGCGGTCTTTGGGTGCCTGAGTGGATATACTTATCATGATAACCTTCGTGGGTGTCCATCTTCCTGCCAGTGTTGCAGCTTTCTTCCTGCCAGTGTGTTTACCACTGTCGAGGCCATGGGACCCGAGAGAATGGAGCCTATAAAGGAGGACTGAAGTCTCATGCGACGACCAACTTTATTCAGAGCTTTGAACAATTTATACTCTGAGGGTTAAGAAGAATCACGTGAATAAAGTTCTTGTGAGTTTCAAGCTGTATAAAATCACAAGAACAAGCCCCATGTGGTTAAAAACCGTGATTTTCTATAGAGGAATAGAAAGGATAGTCTAAACCCTTAATCTAATAACACCTGCAAGCACTAATGAGTGTAATCTGAAGTACACGCCCTCCTTATCCACTGCACCTGGGAGGAGCACAATCCCGAAATTAATTCCCGGTTTTGGAGAAACTGAGGTCACAAGACTCAGGTTTTCTCACAAAGAATTCTCCTCATAGGACTCCATTCTTTGATGGTGTTGGGACAGTAGCTAAAAGGAAATTCCATTGTGTGTGGATAATGGATACATTTTCTTTATCCATTTCACTGTTGATGGACACCTACCTCGGTTCTGTAGCTTAGCCGCTGTGAGTAGTGCTTCAGTCATCATTGATACATTGTAATACATTGACTTAGAATTTTTCTGGTAAATACCTGGGAGGATACAGCTGGGTCCTTTGATAACTCTCACTTAAGAAACATTTTATAAAGATGGGGTCTCATCGTGTTGACCTGGAACTCTCTGTATAGATCATGGTGGCCTTGAACTCACAGTGATCCACCTAAAACAGTAGTGTCCATGTGGTTTCTCTTTGAAAAGTGTATTACCCCAGCTACCTCCTCTATATCTGTGCCTCCAACTTCCAATAGTCTGAAATTTTTCTCTCCAGACTTCGAGTCTGTGTTCCAAAATCAACTTGCTTCTCAACCAGACCTCAGAGTACTTCCAACTACACAGGTCTGAAGAGAACCCAGTATTTCCACCAGAGACCTGTTTTTCCTTCTTTAACCCCTCACAAGTAAAGACCTCTGTTTGCTCCCAGTCAGTCAAACCAGGTGATTGGAAATCAATCTCCTCATCTCCCTTCCCCTCTCCTCTCATCCCTTCCACTCTCTTCTCTTCTCCTCCCCTCTCCTCTCCTCCCCTCCCCTCTCTTCTCCTCTCCTCCACTTCTCTCCCCCTCTCCTCTCTTCTCCTCTTCCCCTTCTCTCCTCTCCTCTCTTGCCTTCTTTTCTCTCCTCTCTTGCCCTCTCCTCTCCTCTCTTGCCTTTTCTTCTCTCCTCTCTTACCTTTTCTCCTCTCCTCTCCTCTCCTCTCCTCTTCTCTCGACACCACTCAGTAGCTCAAGCCAGACCACACCCATTTCTTCCTCTTAGCAACTGCTTCCTGCCCAGAGTTGCAACATCTCCAATCTTGTCCTAGCCCAAGGTCCTCCAAGAGATTTGTTGAAATCAAGCATCTGAGCACTTCTTTCTTCCCTATAAACTTTCACCCATGCTTGCAGTGAAATCTGATTTCATTGACCTATCTTGACCTGTCTTAATTGTGTGTAGCTATTTTCTATGAATTGTAACCTCATGGATGGAGGCCCCGAAGACTCAGACTGCTCACCAACCAAATAGACAAGCCTCCAAAAGACATTGGGGCACTGAGGAGTCAAGGACCTTGTGGAGATCATGTATCTATTAAATGTTGGACAGAGTCTGGAATGCAGATAGTCTGACTAAGTGTGCCCTCCCCAATCTAGCCCATTATTGGATCAAATAGAACATATCCATGAGTTGGTCTTTGTGGGCTGCTAGCTGTTCAGTGCTGCCCTGCATTCCTGTAGGCAAGTCACCCACTCTTGTTCTTTAGCCATCCCCTCAGCTGACAGTGGTACAGTTTAGTCTCTCAATCAACCTTTGAGGAGGATCCCTTTGCTGTTAGCACTTTCTGGATGCAGCCTGTATTTTTCCCATAGCCCTTTGCTTCTCAACAACTTGAAACTGGTCTCCAAAACTCCTAAACTCCTGTTCCAAACTGCTCTTTCCCTGTCTCCTCCCTTCTGTGCCTTCCTCGTGGGTTCCTTAGGTCTTTTCCTGAGGCTCATAAAATGACTGTTCTAAAGTTACAACCAGCACCTCCCTAAGGCATACCTATTCACAGATAACTGTCAAAATTCCTTTCCTGGAATTCCTACTCTGAATTCTTCCCTGCTTTAGTTTTCTCCACACTCCTTACCAGTATCTAATATGCTGTGTCTTATTGTATTCATCTATTCACAGATTTTTCTCCCTTTATTAAAATGTAAGTTTACATAGAGGAAGGGAGGGGGAGGAGGAGGAGAAGAGAAGAGGATTTCATTTTCCCAGTGCTTCCTCAGTGGTGGGAACAATATTGGGTAAAATTCTACTGAGATGTGGGATTGATGGATGGATGGATGGACACACCCTTTTATACAACTTGAGATTTCTTCCAGATCTTGTGATGTATCTTCCATTAAGAAACCAGATTTTTGCATGCTACTTGTGATGGTTAATGTAAGCTGTCAACTTCACAGGATCCAGAATCACCCGGCAGGCCCACCTGGGAGGCTAGCCTGGAGGAAGCATGGGCAGAAGTGAGAATGACTGCGATCATCCATGAGATGGCCTCCCGGTGCACACAGAGGCTCACTGTGGTGTGGTTGCAGTGCTAAAATAAAATGAACTCACTAAGATGGAATGAAGAGGCTGCGGCAGAGCAATTGTGAGCCAGGGTCGTCCTGTCTCGATAGCAAACAAACAAATAATCCATCAATAATGAAATGGCAGAATAGATGGAAACGTACACAGCAGGGTGCTCTTCTTCAGCTCAAGGGAGTAACCTTCAAATGTGGAACAGACAGATCTCAAAATGAAGTTGAACACTGAGGGAGAAAAGAACTCTGGAGAGCTAAGTCCGAGGACCTTGCTGCCTCCTGCATCCCTTCCATTTCCGACTCTCCTGACACAGGTTTGTGCAGCTGTGCCGAGCATTCTGAATAGCCTGTGACTTGGAAGAGGTCTAACCTCCCAGCAGGCAGGAGTGTGTAGTTACGTCTACGATCCCACCTCCTGGCCATAATGTTTGGTTCATGAATGGTGACAATAACTATTTTAGACCATGAGAAATGAGAGGTTTTTTTTTTTTATCTTTTCTCCTTTTCAAGTAATTCCTGAATGGTTCCCTCTCTCCTTGTTTGTGGTCAGCGAAGAGAGTGGTCCTAAGGTTGTTGGCAGCTCTAAGGAGAAGCTACTATAAAATAAAGAAGGTATCACGGAAGGAGGAGGCAGGTGGCAGAGGATGACATCTTTGATGATGCAGGTGAGCTGATACATCCTTGAATTCTGGACTGGTCCTTGCCATTGAGCTTTTCAGCTATAAAACCGATGGCCTTCTCCAAGGACGGGATTAGAGTCAGGCTTTCTGTGTTTTCAACTCAAAGGACATTAACTACATGATGCAAATTAAAGAGTACACATATTTGCCTAGGATTGTAATGGATAGAGGCAAAAGTAGAAAACGCATAAAACACACGCATGCGTACTTGGTTCATGATGAGCTCGCTCTGTGGGCGGAGGAGGAGCACTGGGAAGTAGAGTCAGGGATGAAAGATGTAACAGCTAATGTTTACCAAGTGCTTCCTGTGGGTCAGAGGAGCGCTCTTGTAATACTTTGCATCCATTAACTCCTTGACTCCGTGTGAAGATATTTCACAGTTTTTGTAGAAGCAGAAACTAAAGCGGAGTTCAAGCATCTTATCTTTGGTCAACTGGCTAATACCAAGAAGAACTGCGGGCTGAGCTCAAAGAGTGACTCCAGGGCCACTTGCTAGCCTTGTGTTCTCTTAACAGCAATGCTAACGTGATTGCAACTTGACCTCTCTCTCTCTCTCTCTCTCTCTCTCTCTCTCTCTCTCTCTCTCTCTCTCTGTGTGTGTGTGTGTGTGTGTGTGTGTGTGTGGTGGTCAAAGGACAACTTTTGGGTCCGTCCTTCGACTGTAGACTCCGGGGATTGAACTCAGGTCCTCTGGCTTGTACTGCAAGCACCTTTCTCCCTGTGCAATCTCTCAGGCCCATTTTGCTGTTATGTTTCAGTGTAGAGCAGATGTAATAAGAAGGTAATGACCATTTGTTCTGGCAGGGAGTCCACATATGATAGTTTTATTTCCCATCTTCTGTGTAATTTGTCCCATTTCCCATTGGAAACACAAAGCTGAAGGTGGTTTCTGTCACAAAGAGGGCAGTGCTCTTCTCTGCACAACGGACACTGTACAGGGAGCTGGAAGAAAGGTTGAAACAGTGCAGTGGGAACCAAGGGGAATATAAACGCCTTGGTGGCAGCCCTGACATTGGAGGCTGGACCTGGAAATGGGCTCCAAGATCAATTTGAACCAGGCAGAGATGTGGGAAAGGGCTGGGCAGGAGGAACTGAACACATCACACATGAGTGACAGAAACCCTTGCTGGAAGTCACCTGGAGCCTGATGATGACAGGGCTTGTGTTCCTTACCCCAGTGATGGCCCTTTAGAGGGGTGGCTGGTGCCTGTAGTGCCTGCCTCCCTTCCATTCTTCCCACTCTCCAGCCATGAAGCTCTCTTGGGGTGCACATCTGGCTGTTTTTTATTGCATCTCCAGATGTTCTGTGGGTTCCTGCTGTCAATCACCTACTTGCCCAGCAGTAGCCCTTCCCCAGCACCCTAAAAATGTTTTTAATGTAAACAGTCACATTTAAACTGGCCACACCTCGTCTGCCTCAGATCTGTGTGGGCTCTATTCTGATCGCCCAGCTTGTGCAGGGTCACCTGCATAGAAATGGGTGAGATGTCCTGGGGCAGTCCACAATGGCTCCTGACAGCCGCAGGAGGGACACAGATGCAGGCTAGCATGTAATTAGTGCCAGGAGCCCTCTGATCACTCTCCCTCCAGAGCGTGCCTCTCTGGCTGAGAGGCAGATAATGGACAATCACAGGAGATCCTTGATTATGGCTTGATTGAGCTGATGGGAGCTCCAGACGGCTAATGCAATTGTGGCTTCCAACCCATTCTGCGGAGGCCATTTCCATATGGCCAGGGAATTAAATAAAGCTGTCCTGAACACTTTGCTAGGCTTGTGCCTCCACGACAGGGCCGGATACAATTTTCTGCTTGGAGTGACCTCAACAGAGACTATAGGGAGTGGTCATGACCCAGGAAAAGAAGGCCAGCTTCCTCCTAAATTACTGTCACATTTCCCCTTTAGGGCTCTTGACCTGCCTGGCATTAGCTTTTTGCTCTCTTTTGTGGAGCCAGACACCTACTCCCTGCCCCCAGCTCACCAGTCGCCAGCCCAGCCCCAGGCTTTGGGTTATTCCAGAAGTAGTGGCTTCAGGAAACACAGGTCTGGGCTGGACTTACATACTGCAGGGACATGGCTCACTGGTCTGTGGAGGTGACACAGAGGCTAATAGAATTGAAGCACCAGTCGCAGGAGAGGGACACCTGGTCATGCCTTTCCTGTTTTTAAACCTCAGACTCTCCTCAATAATCCAAGGGAAATGGGCTGGGTACAGGTTTTTAACATTCAGGAATTAAACTAATATCTTCACCCATGAAAACAATGATGTACTGGGCAGTGGTGGAGCATGCCTTTAATCCCAGCACTTGGGAGGCAGAGGCAGGCGGATTTCTGAGTTCAAGGCCAGCCTGGTCTATAGAGTCAGTTCCAGGACAGCCAGGGCTACACAGAGAAACCCTGTCTCGACAAACAAAACAAAACGAAAACAATGACATCAGTTAAGTGAAGCACATAGGTGACTTACCTCCTGCCTGGAAATGTTGACCAAAGCTCAAAGATGGAGACCACTGCTCATTGCCACTCTCCATTGTAGAGGCTTTTGGAAAGGGAGCCGGACTGGCCTCCAGTCTTTTCCCTCAAATCTCTCTTCAGGGAATACAGACAGGTTGAACTAGAGAACTCACCAGAAGAGAGGATTTGTAAGAAGTGGAAGCTGACAACCCAGAGACAAAGACCTGTGCCTCTGCTATGGGCAGAGGCGTGGCCTTTCCTCAAGCCAAATGACAGCATTTCTAGAAGCATCTCTCCTCACCTGGGGCACCAGCAACAATGCACACAGCAGGGAGCTTTCTGGGTAAAGGCTGAGCTGGGGAAACTTTTGAGCTTTCTTAGTGGGGTCCTTGAACAGAGCTCCTGGGGGAGTCCAGCATGAGGGCCCTGGGATAGAAATGGGTGGAGAAATGAGTGCCCCAAGAACTCTGGATGCAGGTGGAGGTTGGAACGTGCAGTTATGTGATCAAAGGCAGGACCATAAATGAGCAGCTGGCAATCACTACATCACCATCACTGTGGGATGTGGTGACAATGTGTGAATGTCTCAGGAGGGAAGCTGACTTCTTGGAGGAGGGTGGTGAGGAGGTAGGATGTGACAGGCCAAGGAAGCCTACCGGTGGGCATTCTGGGGTGAGAGGACTGCAGGCACAGGGCACAGGGCTTGTATAAAGAGACTGTCTTGTAGAAAGGCACTAGAAGAAACCTCCTAATGACAGCTGACATAAGAAGGCCTGTTCCACAAAGGGCATTGGTGCCTGCCAATATTGTTCACAGGAAAACAAGTTAGTTAAAGATTTCTATTTTCCCCTCTAATTTCCACCCATTTGCCTTCTATTCTAGAGTTGCTACAAGCACCAGAGGCATCGAATGAGTAGGAAAAGAAGAACAAATAGTTAGACCACGCCCCTTTCCCCAAGGCCCTGTAGACCACACCCCTTCCCCATGCCCTATAGACCACACCCTCTCCCCCATGCCCTGAAGACCAGCCATACTTTAAGACAAGCTTGAATCCCAAGCTGAGCAAAGGAAATTCACCTTGAACTACGTACCAGACTAAAAGCTTTGATTTGGGGCAGTTTTGAGTTGACCATCTTCATACTTTTAAATATCTGAAGTCTCACCTTTGAAGGGGAGAATTTCTTCCTGATTACAGCTGAGGGGAAAGCCCCGAGTCTTGCCTGTGAGAGCCTCAGAGGCCAGGGAGGGAGAATCAGAGGAGACCGGACACATTCGGTGTGGTATGGCTGTAGACAAGGGAGGAGAAATCTGACTATGTGTGTGAAGGCAGTGGTTAGAAAGAGATAAAAGCATTTCCTGTTTATACGCCATCCAATTCACACTGCTCAATATGCGGTCTCTACCACAAATTGTCTAGTCCAACCTGTCACCATGTGCAGCTTGATGAATGCTGGAAAGGAAAAAGGTAAAACACAGTAGAGTCGCACCTTCAGCTGGGCAGATGCTGTCTTGCAGGTGCACAGCACATTGGCTGGACCCCATCAACCTTCTCGGGTTCCAAGGAGAGTTAGAAGCCCCTGTTCTCACCCCTGGCTCCATGATGGAGCTCCTCCATCCAGCAGTGTTTGTATATCTGGTCCAGCCCCATCTGGATAGCATACTGTCTATGAGCAGAGGTGCACCTCCAGTGCTTGGTCTAAATAGGTGCTTGGCACATGCTCTTCATGTCTCAGCCTGGATCCTACCTCTGCCCAGTCTGGAGTGAGGAGCTTCAGTTTTCCCCTCCTCAGAATGATACCTTACATTACATGTTTAAGCCCACAAGTCTTAGGATAGCAACAGGTCCTCTCTGTGTGTTTCCACACTGGGAATCATCTTGACAGCCAGTGCTCAATGCTGCACTAGGAAGTGCTCAGAGTAGCAGTGAGGTTAGCTGGCCTCAGAGCTGACCACATGTCTGTTTGGTCTTGGGATACAGTGCCAGGTCTCTAAAGCAAGACTGGCAAAACAGGAAGAGCTAGGAGTGAGAATTGGGGTGTCAGCCCTTCCCTATCCCCATCCCATTCAAGCCTTGGGTGGGAGACAGACTGTAGATACAGGTCACATCTCTGTTTTCTGGTCTGAGTTTCATTGGGATCCTTGTCACTGGGAGACAGGGACATTAAAAACCAACTGGAGCTTTGTCTAAGGAATTTTATGATGGAAGACAGGGCTATTCAGAAAAATTGAAAATGGGCTGGAGAGATAGCCTCAATTGGTAAAGTATCTGATAAACAACCAGGAGGACCTGAGTTCAATTCTTGGAGCCCATGGAAAAAAATTAGGCACAGGAGCACACGCTTGTAATCCCAGTGCTGAGGAGGCAGAGGCACACAGATACCTAGAGATTGCTGGCCAACCTCTATAACCAAGTCCTAGGTTCAATGAAAGGTCTTGGCTCAAAAAAGAAAGTAGAGAATGTCCTGGGGAATGATACATGGGCGCATGGATGTACAGGTGCGTACACACACACACACACACACCACTAAGGAGAAAGAAGAGAAGGAAAGGAAGGAAAAAAGGGAGGGAGGAAGGGAAAGAAAAACCTGAAGTTCCCCAAGGCTTAGGGGACAAGGCATGAGCCTGAGAACCAAGGTCAAACACATAATGGGAAGGTGTTCTAAGCATCCATCTACTACCGGAGCTCAGGATCAGACCTTTTAGGGAAGCGCAGATACTGAGAATACAAGCAGGGGTTAGCAGACCTAAAGGTACATGGGTGGCACGAAAGGATGCTAGCTTCCCCCTCCACCCCAATCACCACCTGCTTCTAAGCCTCCTAGTTGCCTGCTGTGGGTCTCACTTCTGAATGAGTAAAGGCTGGGCGATATAAATGCCTGTCCACATGTCCAGGAGAGCTTGAGGCACATACAGGGTAGTAAGCAGCAGATGCAGCAAGCTTTGAATCTTAAATACTTCAAAAATGTTGGGGTACTTTGGGGGGGTTCACTTAGGCTACAAAGGCATCCTGAGATCAGGGAGGGAGAAAGGGAGAGGGAAAGGGAGAGGGAGAGGGGGAGGGGGAGGGGGAGAGGGAGAGGAAGAGAGAGAGAGAGAAAGAGAGAGAGAGAGAGAAAGAGAGAGAGAGAGATCTTTAAGCTGGAGAAATCCACCCACTACACACTAATCCTAATAGATACACATTGAATATACATAGTGATATGTGGATTTTATTTTATTTTATTTTTTAGTAGAATGAATAGAATTGCAGTTCTGGGAGGTGATCGTGTCAGAACATAGGCTCTTCTTGCACACAGTCAGAATGTAGGAAGTGAGAAGCCTGGGAAGCAGAGGATGGCTGGGGAGAGAGAAGTTTGTTGAATGGCGCTGTGACTCTGACCCCAGCTAACAACTCAGGACTGTTTCACTTGCTTGAAGTGTGACTTTGGCAGAGAAATGCAAACCCCAGCCAGCCTGGGGACAGCTGGCTCCAGTCCTTCCCACTTGGAGATGACTCAGGCAGTGCCAGCCTCCCTGCAGGCAGCCTTCGCAAGGCTGGCTCAAAGAATGCTATGTTCCTAGTCAGATTTCTTTGTGGCTTCACTTAAGGCCTCTTCAGCATGCACCAGCAACGCTACTTCAGCCTTCTCTGGGATGCCTTGGGCACAGTTGACTTATCCTTGTGACAAGAACTGACTGTTTCAGAAGAAAATAAAAAAAAAAAAAAAAAAAAAAAGCAAGGCCAACACATCAGCTTTCACAAAAGGAACTTCTGAGGCATCTTGAGTCTGTTGGAGTCTTAATTCCAAAATGAGGCAAATGTATGGGAGAAAAATAGAGAAACTCAGTTTTATTAATGGCTTGTTTTGGTTACAAGGAGTAGCACCATCACACCATCTGAGACACGGGCGGAGGGTAGGGGATGTTGGGGGATGTGAGTGGAACGTACGGGTGCAAAAATGGGGCTTACGGAGGACTCCCTCTTGAGTACTTAGCATCCTGGGGGCTGTAGCTGGGTTGACTTTTAAGGCAGCTGGCTATAGCCCTCTACTGTTAACAGCCAGAGGAGATGGATTGAATTGTGTCCCCACAGAAAGATGTCTTGGTACTAATAACGGTACTTATGTAGAACTAGGGGTTTTGTTTTTACACTTAAGATTTGGTTTCAATTACGTGTATGTGTATCTGTATGTTCGCATTCCTACAGGCGGCAGCAGAATGAAGAAGAGGATGTTGGGTTTCCTGGAGCTGAAGTTGCAGGTGGTTGTAAGGCACCTGATGGACAGACTAACGGATATGGTTACTGAGAATCAAACTCTGCAAGAGCAATGTGTGATCTTGCCCGCTAGGCCAACCCTCCAGCCTATGAATGGGTTCTCTGAAGATGTGATCCATTTAAAATGATCTGACTGAGTCCCGAACTCAATACAAGAAAAGACACAATGATACACAGAGCTCACAAAGACGGAAGAGAGCCATGTGAAGATAAAGGCGGAAAACGGAGAAATACAGTTACACTCAGAGACCCAGGGACAGCCAGCAGCCATCATGAGCTAGGAGGCAATGGAAGCACAGCCCTGCTGACCCTTGATTTTGGACTTATAACCTTTGGCTCGGTAAGTCTACGTTGCTTTAAAGAGCCAGTGTACAGCTGTTTGTCACGGCACCTCTGAGAAATGAAGACTCAGCTACAGACATGGCCTCATGCAGCGGCCATGCTTCTTTGTTTCCTGCCCAAGCGGATGATATAGGTGGAATCTGCCCAGCTTACCATTCTTGCTGTGCTATAGGCTGCTGTCCCTCATGGCTGCCCTAGGCCCTGCAGCCAGGATGGGGTGTGGTAGAGTCACCAGAGTGGTGAAATACCTTAAGCTCAACTACCAGAAGGGAACAGGTCTGCTCAATGTGTCTGGAGTATCGGGGCACCTGGTGGTGGGAACGAGGAGGATGGGGGATGGGGTGGGAGAATGGGGGGTGGAAGGATGGGAGGATGTCTGCGGGGAGGGGCTGCAGAGCTGTGAGTCATTTGCTATTCTTGTTTTATGTGCCATCCTCTTCCCTCTGCAAGCACCTAGTTCTGGAGTTTCATTGCCAATGCCTAGAGGGAAGGATGATGTGTGTGTGTGTGTGTGTGTGTGTGTGTGTGTGTGTGTGTGTTATGAAAGTTTGGTGGCAAGTCATAGGGACTTGAGTTTTAGATTTCATTGAAAGTTTTAGATTTCAAGTTGAAAGCTAGATTTTGTTACTTACCAGGCCCCTAGACCTTAGCACAACTGACACCATCATGAAAGTACCATTCCAGCTGTGGAACCTTGCATATCAGCAGCACCATCTGCTAAAGCAAGAACGAAGACCTAATCCATCAAATCTAAAGTGCTGGGCTTTGCTATTTGTCTTCTGTAGTTCCTCTTCCGGCTAACTGTTCTTGTTAACTGAGCTGTGTCAACACAAAGTATGGTTTTTGTGCTTAAAAGATCAACCTGAGAAAGGCTCAGGACTGCACTGGGGTCCAAAACACCCAATGTAGTCGTTAGCCAGCTAATAAAAACTTTCTATTGGCATGAAATTGTGTCTGAGTAGCCCTGGTAGATACCTCACAACAGTTATGTTGGTATCTAAGTCTCAAATGCTTAGAGGCAGTCTGTGGTACTACTGAGAGGTGGGATCTAGCAGGAAGATGTTGTGTCATTAGGAACAAGCATTTGAGGGAGGGAAGTATTGGGACCTTGGCCTCTTCCCTTCTCTCTTGGCTTCCTGGCTCTACGAGGTGAGTCATCTCCTTCCAGCTCACACTCCTACATCCATGCTGGGCTGTCCCTTCCAGCTCACACTCCTACATCCATGCTGGACTGTCCAGCCGCAGACCTGAAGCAGCTGGACCAAGTGACCAAATTCTCTGAAACCAGGAAGTAAAATAAAGGACTCATTGTCTGAAGCTGATTTTTCTCAGTCATTTTGTCTCTACCACAGTCCACTACCTCACCAGCTACATGATGGTGATGCTCACAGAATTGCCCCTTCCCAGAGTTTCTGCCAAGCTCTGAGACAGTCCATGCCACTGATGTGCCAAGAAAGAGAGAAGAAGGAGCTGGGTGTGCTCCTTGGTCTGGTAAAAGCTCTAAGTCCACAAGGAGATGCTACTGGTTGGCAGTAGTGACTGCCTAGCCCTGAGCAGGCTCCCAACAGAAGACTGAGGGCAGGCCCAGGTGCCTGCTGGCTGCCAGCTTTTCCTTTGTATTCTTCCATAATGCTAATTTGGTTACTGTTAGTAACCGCTAGTCCTCATGACTATTGCTCATCCCAGGCTCTGAATCACTCTGATGGATACGACTTGATGTGGACCAATTTGCCTAATTCATCACCTTTGCATTTCTTTCATGCTAAAGACAAAGCAGGAAGGTTTTTCAATAGGCCTTGTGATTTTTCTATTAAAAGGCTCACCCTCCAAAAGGCTGCTGCCTTTTGGGGAAATGGGCAGGCCAAGGGTTCTGTAGTTAAAACCCACTCACTGTTTGCTCTCTCTACACAGTGAGGCCTGTTTTCGAGCATAAGGCTGAGCAAGGTTCCCCTTGGAAGAGAAAAAGTGCCCAGGCATCCTCCCCACTGGCCAGAGGAGGGATTCAGAGGCTCACTTGGTCTCAACAGCCCACATAGCTATGGCAGGTCTCTAGGTTCCAAGCATATGTTCCCTGTAGAATCATAGTGAAGACACAGTGGACCAAGGGATGTAAAAAGCACTTTATACCCCGCCCATGTGTTAGCTGTTGCTACATGACTATCAGACAAGGACAGAAACACCAGTGGTATCTAGCTGTGAGTGTTAAAGGATACATCCACAAAGGGATTTGGATGAGGGAGCCACAGAAAAAGAGATGTTGCAAATAGCCAATCGCTATGAAGAGATGTCCAAGATCACTGGTCTTTAAGGAAATGGAAATTAAAACAGTAAACTGCCTACAGCTAGGATGGCCTGGCTGTGTCTCATCCTTGTCTCTGCAGTCCCTAGACACAGTCATGGGTCACTTTTCAGTGGGATTAAGCCCATCCCGGTCAGGCTGATGATTCCTTCCTAGCCTCTGTGTACCTCTGTAAACTTACGTATCCATGGCTTAGGGTTTGCAGTTCCCATCACAAGATCAGACCCACTCCTCCTACTTCAAGTGTTAGAAGGGCCTAAGTCTGTTCCCACTTCAGCCTTTCAGATGCCTGGCCACTTGCTCCATGAGAGACATCTCTGGATTTCTTATAGCCTTCCTTTTCTTCTTCAATCTGACCCTTAATCCTTTCCTGTTTTGCAAGCTGAGTGCTCATCCCAGCAAGTCAAAAAATAAAGAGACATAAGAGTAAAGAGCTCATATTTTGCCTTTCCCTCTTTGGCATCTCTTTCATTTTGGTGTCCCCTTGGGTGACTGATATTTTCCTTTGTGTCTGCATCTTTCAATACTTCCCTTGATGCTCAAACTAGTGCATTCATTCACACAGTTACACACGTACGGGTGTCTTTGAATTTGTAATGAGATTATATTATATGTATGACTCCCTCTTAAAGTAACTATACTATTGGAAAGACATTGTTATGCCAATCATACACATCTAATCCATTTTTTAAAGATTTATTTTTATTTTATTTATATGAGTACAATGTAGCTGTCTTCAGACACACCAGAAGAGGGCATCCAATCCCATTACAGATGGTTGCGAGCCACCATGTGGTTGCTGGGAATTGAACTCAAGACCTCTGGGAGAGCAGCCAGTGCTCTTAACCACTGAGCCATCTCTCCAGCCCTTTAATCCATTTCAATAGCTTAATAATAGTCTACACATTCATTCAATATTGTAGTTTTCCATCAGATAACAAACACAGACACACACAGACACACACACACAAAGACACACACACACACACACACACACACTTTTATACTTGCAGTGCTATTTCATAGGAAAAGAACCATGGATGTGTGATTTCAAAATCAGATGGCAAGCACTTGTTCTTCTAGTTGTAGACAGATTGTTTCCCAAGAGGATCCCGCACAGCTCACCTAGAAAATGTGGGGTGTGCCTGCTTCATCACACCCTCTCAAGCCTTTTGATGAAAAAAACTAAAGTTTAGTTTTTTGTTTTGTTGTGTTTTTTAACAGCCACCTTCTGGGTGATACATGGCATTTTTCTGTTTTAATTTCCATTTCCTTAAAGACCAGTGATCTTGGACATCTCTTCATAGCGATTGGCTATTTGCAACATCTCTTTTTCTGTGGCTCCCTCATCCAAATCCCTTTGTAGATGTATCCTTTAACACTCACAGCTAGATACCACTGGTGTTTCTGTCCTTGTCTGATAGTCATGTAGCAATAGCTAACATGTGGGTGGGGTGTAAAGTGCTTTTTACATCCCTTGGTCCACTGTGTCTTCACTCGGATTCTGCAGGAAACATATCCTTGGACTCTAGAGACTTGCCACAGCTGTGTGGGCTGTTGAGACCAAAGTGAGCTCCGAGTCCCCTCCTCTGGCCAGTGGGGAGGATGCCTGGGCACTTTTTCTCTTCCAAGAGGAGCCTTGCCCAGCATTATGCCAGAAAACAGTTGCAGACTAAATAGAGGGACTCAGAACAGACAGGCACACCAGAAGACTGGGAGACCAGAGGACAGATGAGAAGAGAGGAGCTTGTTGGATTAACTTCCCAGGATGTGTTTCTCTCCCATATGTTTCCTGGATTTTTGTTTTTAAATGCCCTCCTTGTGTTCCTTATAGACGACAGAGCCTTGCACGCAGCACGGGAGGGCCTCTCATCTAGCAGCTAGATTCCAGCTTCTGCCCAGCTACATTTTTATTCTCATTGCCAAGCGGGGACTTTCGAAGCCTTTGTTATCTTCCCTGACTTCCCTGCATGGAAAACAGCCTTCCCCCAGGTGGATTACATTTACAGAGTGGGAATGTAGAAAGCAATTCTCAAGCAGAGGTTGGTTCTGCACTCCTCCCTCCTCTGGAGCCATCTAGAAACATCTTTGGTCCCTGACATCAAGTGGGTGAGGGCCAGGAACTACTAAGCACTCTGTGTATTCTGCAATGCAAAGAGCGGTGCCCACTACAAAGAACCATCTAGCCCCAAGTGTCCACTGATCCCCCGCTGGGAGACCCTGACTTAAAGTCACATTGAGCTCATTAGAACTAGCGAACTAGCGGGATGAAAATGGGGTTTGTAAACTCAAGAAACTTAGCTTTGAGTGTTCAGGGCTTTTATACCACTGGTCCGATCTTTAGCTGGTACGATATTGGAATTTTATTCCCTCTAAGACTCAAATATAAAATGTGGACCTGCTTATCTTCCTTGAAAACTTACAGGGAAGATGGGACAGAATGATGTACATGGGAAGGTTCCAGATCCCCGAAAGATGCTGATCCTGGCTGGGTAAGCATGTGGTGGGGGTGGGACGGGGGTAAAGTCTTTTATACACCTGGTGTAGGTGTGAGGGAGCTGTGTCTGGATCTCTAGGGTTCTGGACCAGCTATGTATGTATAGGATCTGTGGGTGTGAAAAGACAGGGGTGGTGGTTTGGAGCCCAGTGGACTCCCTGAAAGCTAATCGCCCTGTGTCCTTGTTTCTGGGCTGACTGTGTGTAGGATCTCTGGATGCGAAAACGCAGGTGTCTGTAGTTTGGACTCCAGCAGACTCGCTGAATGCTAATCTCCCGGCGTCCTTGTTTGTTCCTCTGCAAACTTTGCGGGCAGACAGCTAATCAATGGGGGGAAATGATGACTCCAGCACTGTGCACATACTAACTGGCAGGCCCGGAGCAGAGACCCAGGGCTTGGAGCATGCTTTTTCTCTCCAAGGAAGGCTGAGCAGGAAGCCATAATGCAATTTCCAATCTTCCATCTGGATGGCTTGGGAGAAAGATCTGAGCTGTTCAGAGCACCCAAGAGGGACCAAAGGGGAAAAAGAGGAGTGAGGGGCTAGGAAATTAGGCAAAGGGAAGAGAGGGGGGAAAAGAAAAGAAGGGGGGAAAAAGTCCCCAGGAACACTGAAACCTGGGAACAGATGGGTCCACATGGTGTTATGCTATGACAGACCTGGTAAGGCTGTTTTCTGAAATTCTCTGACATTAGGAGCTGGGAAGAAGGCATGAACAGTAAAGTGCTTGCTTTGCCAGTGTGGGGAAAACCTGAATTCTACCTTTAGTAACTACTTAAAAAAAAAAAAAAAAAAGGCATTGTGGTATACATTTGTGGTCTGGAAGCAGAGGCAGACACCCCGGGGCTCACTGGTCAGCCATTCTAGCCTACTTGGTGGGTTCTAGACCAGTGAGAGATCCTAACTCCAAAATAAATAAGGGTGGATGACACCCAAGGAATGACACCCAGTGTTCTTTGCCTTCACAGGCATGAGTCCTCTCTGGCGTGCATGTACACTCCAAATATACTGCCTCTGTTTCATCCTTCCATAAAATGTTCTGTTTCAGAATACTGCTTCTGCTCCATCCCAACCTACTCTCTGAACTCCTTCCCTGTACTTGCCAGGATCCTTCAGCCCCTGGAGTGGGCCTGCTCAGAATCCTCTCTGGCCTGCTCAGAATCCTAGTTATGTTCCTTGGCTCACCCCACTACGCTGAGTTTGAAGAAAAAGGGAAAGAGCAAGGGAGAAGCCAGAGAAGAGGGTCACTTTCTCTGAACCCAAGGGATTGGAGTCCCCAGTCTGATTCTAGTTTATTCTGCCCCAAGAATCAGAAGCATAGCCCTCTCCCAAATGCTGTGAACTTTAGACCAACCTCTGCTCACTTTCGTAGCAAGGAATGGTTCACAATGGTTCTGGAACAGTGTGTGGAGACTATAGCTTAGAGATGAGTGTTTCCAGCTGTGCCCAGGGTCCAAGCCCTCAGGCAGGTTCTGTGTTTTCTCAGCCAGCAAACACTGACCTCCTTGTTTTTCTGCAACTCTTGGGCCAGAGTTGCCTCCATCTCCTCAGGAAGCTCCAGGCAAGAGCAGATAAAGTCAAAGATGTCAGGAGAGCTTGTACAGTGATTCAGACCCTGGTTCCAGGAAGGAGGAGCTCAGGGGAAATTCCTTTATCTGTGTTTCTGGTTCAGCAGTGGCAGTAGGCAGGGATGAGGGGACATGGATTGCTTGTCTTCCCATGTAGGGACAGGTCCTTCAGGGAGCTCTGGCTGCTTCCAGCGTGGCCATGCTGGATGGGGCCCGAGGGGGCCGTTGTGGCAGCTGTGGGCTGCACCGAGGCCTGTCAGGGAGGAATGATTAATGAACAGCCACACAGCTGAGGCTAACCTTTGGAGAGCCGAGCAGGGCATCTGCAGAACTGTCAGGTTCTGACAAGGACAGAGCTGAACAACCAATTATGCCGCCATCACTAAGGTGGGCTGTCACTTTAATCCTAGCCATTCACTTAGGCAAGGACAGGGAAATTTCTCCTCTGCCGAGGCAAGCACCTTGGCCACCTTAACCGTTTCAGGACAGGACAGAGACTCGTGGTAGGAACTAACAAGGTCGCCTACTTCTAGGCTCCCCATGGTTCACATTCCCTTTCTTACTGGCCCGAGGAATAGAATGCCAGACAGTTGCCTTCCATCTCTCTCTGCTGTCTTCCACTGCGCAAGTTCCTTACCAAGCACTTCGGTGCCTCTCACCCCAGATGTTCATTCAACCATTCATTCGATGAGCAATTACCTAGCAATCCTTTGGTGTGGAGTGAGCATTCTGCTACCTACAGGTCAGAGTAATTAAGAATAAGAGAGTCCTTACCCTTTAGAAGCTTGCCATCTCAAAGCAGTGGCAGAGAAGTAAGTCTGCATAGAATACAGGATTGCTGATCAAAACAGGAATGAGAAGCCACAGTAAGCGAGAGGCAGCAGGGAACCGTGCAGCTGGGGCATCTGAGTAATCCTAGGCTCCATCTAAATGCTAGGTTGGTTCAGGGATGTCCAGTCTTTTCACATTATAATACAACATTGTTATCTACAAAGTTCATGTTCCTTTTGAGGGCCAGAGAGATGACCCAGTGGGCCAAGCTCTTGCCACACAAGTGTGAGGAATGGAGGTTACATCTTCAGAATCTGTGTGAAGCCAGATCGGGTAACATGTCTGTAATCATAGGGGTCCTACAGCAAGATGGGAGGCAGAAACGTAAGAATCTCCAGAAGCTAGAGACCAGTTATCCTTACACACAAGAAAGCCTGTCGTAAACAGGACAGGAGAGAAGATGATGCCTGAGGTCCTCTGACCTCCACACACATGCCCCAGCCCACACATACCCACACCCATACCACAAACACACCAGATTGATCCAGGCAATCTCCCTGGGTAACTCTAAGTTGTGTTGAGTCAACAGTAAAAATTAACCAGGACAACAAATCACATGCTAATCTTAGAGAAAAATCTTTAAAATGCCTCAATGATAAAAAAAAAAAAAACATTGTGTAGTAACAGACCCCTTTAAGAGTATTCACAATCTTCTATTCAAAAGCTAACAGGAGGGAGTAGGGTTATATCTTTAATGATCAAAGCAATCAGCCCACTTCAACAATTTTGCATTCTGTATCCAAGGAAAACAGCTTTCAAGTGTAAAGGTGAAATAAAGATTTTCATAAACAAAAAAGGAATTTGTTGCCAGCACAAATATCAGAGATAGCTGTTTAAGGCAAGGGAGAATGAGACCGGGTAAGAATATGGATGAACAAAAAAAGAATGAAGACTGCCAGAAAAAAGTAAATATAAAATTATTTCTCTGTCATCCTTTAATTTCCTTAAAAGGTAGTTGTCCATTTAAAGAAAAAAATAAACATTGTATCCGGGAGTCAACATGCATATAGTAATAATATTATGAAGCATGGGACTAAAACATAAGCATATTCTATCATTCCCTTTTTACGCTGTACATAAAATGATGTGATATTGGGCCATTGACTGTACATCCTAGAAATCTTGGAGAAACTACTACAAAACAGTGGTATCTGTGAAGCCAATTGTGTTATTGGGATGATAAAAAAAAATCAATTCAAAAGAAAGCAGGAAAAGAGGATAAGAGGCACAAAAAAATAATCGAGGCAAATAGAAAACCAACATCAGGACGGTAGACTGCACTACTGCCATATTAATAGCTATACAGGTAAACAAAAGCAGAGGTTACCAGGTAGAAGTGCAAGAGTCAACTATATGATGTATATAGGAAATCCATTCTAAATGTGAATGAAATGTATTACATATGAAGGAATGCAAAAAGACATAGCATGTAAACATTAATTGAAAGTTTTGTTATTTCAAATTTTGTTATTACTTCATTACGAGTGTTTTGCTTGTGCATATGTCTGCGCACCACATGTATGCCTGGTGCCATGGAGGTTGGAAGAGAGAGTAAAATCCCTTAAACTGGAGTTACAGATGATTGTGAGCTTCCATATAGATTCTGGGAATCTAGCCTAGGTCCTCTGGAAAAGCAGCCAGTGCTCTTAAGCACTGAGTATCTCTCCAGTCCATGTCTTAGTTAGGTCTTCTGTTGTAGTGAAGAGACACCACGACCACAGCAACTCCTATAAAGGAAAACATTTCATTGGGGCTGACTTACAGTTTCAGGGGTTTAGTTTATTATCATCATGGTGGGAAGCATAGTGGCACACAGGCAGACGTGGTGCTGGAGAGGAGCTGAGAGTTCTACATCTCTCCAGCAGGAAGAGAGAGCAAGCTGGGCCTGGCTTGAGTTTCTGAAACCTCAAAGTCCACCCCCAGTGACACGCTTCCTTCAAGTAGACCACACCTCCACCTCCGATTGCCACTCCCTAAACATTCACATATGTGAACCTATAGGGGCCAATCTTATTCAAACCACCACTCCCAGTAAACACTAACTAAAAGATAATGCCATAAAAAGCTATATTAACACTGGATAAAGCGAACTGCAGAAGAAGGAAGTGACTAGTGTCATTCACAAAGATGAAAGCATCCATAGTTTAGCAAGACAGAACAATCCTAAATGCAATATATAACAAGGTTTTAAAGCACAGAGAAAACAGTAGTACTGTGCTTGCTGTATGAATGTGGACCTGCCTTACTGGACTCAAGTCTTCAAGCCAGATGCAGCCGCCTGTAATGCCATTGTCGGAGGAGATGGGTAGATCTGAGGGCTTGCAGGGCAGCCAGTCTAGCAGAAACAGCCAGCTCCAGGCTCTCCAACTTATTTACCAGGGAAGGTCTCTCACAGAGCCCAGAGCTGGCTCAACTTCCAGCCTCCAGTGTGAATATGTTAAAAATACACCGAACAATAAAATAAAACAAATACACTAAAGAATAGAATACAATATGAAGAAAAAACTAACAGAACTGAAAGAAGAAATAGGCAGTCACAGATTCCTCCCCCAGAAGTTAGTGACCAAGCAACAAGAAAATCTGTGAGCATGTAAGAGAACCAGTGTGGGGCCAGTTAGTTTGATCTGTCTGACATTCGTAGAGAAACGCTACTCAAGAACAAGACAAATGAATGGGAACAAAATTGATCATGTTCGGGGATATCAAAACTCCCCATTTGAAAAGGTTGGAACATGCAGAGTATAAATCGAACACAATTCAACTAGAAAACAGTAACAAAACAAAATGTCCAGAAACTCCCCCAAATATCTGGTAACTAAGCAATGCATAGGTCAAAGAAAAAAATCATGAGAAAAATATAAAAATATTTTAAACTAGAAATGAAAACCAACATATACCACAGTTTGAGTACAGCCAAAGCGGTATTGCGAGAGATATTTGTGGCTTTAAGTCTTTATGTTAAAGAGAAGAGACTAGTATTGATCTTCAATGTTAGCCTAAGAATTCAGGGGGGAAGACAAATTAAGATGAACAGGTGTAGCCAGGCATGGTGGCCCATGTCTTTAATCTCAGCACTCCAGAGGCAAAGGCAGGTGGATCTCTGTGAGTTCAAAGCCAACCTGATCTACATGGTGAGTTCCACCACAGCCAGGACTACATAGAGATAGCCTGTCTCAAAAAACAAAACAACAACAACAACAAAAAAAACAAAAACAAAAAAAAAAGAAGAAACAACAACAAAAAGATAAAGAGAAGTAGAGAAACAGTGAAAATCAATTAAGATAGAAAACAAACAGGAGAGAAAATTCAATAAACCTCAAATCTGGTTCTTTGGAAAGATCGACAAAATTGATCAAAAAACAACTAACAACAAACCTCTAGCTAGGTGAATCAAAGAAGAAACAGAAGTACAAATAGCTAATACCGTGAAAGGAAGGTGTTGTTAAGGTGCAAGGCAAAAATTCAAGGGCTGGGGAGATGGCTTAGTCCCCAAAGGAACTGGCTTGATCCTCAGAAACCAAGCAAGAGAGCCAGGCATGGGGTCTGGACATAAGGCCCAAGAGTGAAGAGCACTGACTGTTCTTACAGAGGATCCAGGTTCAGTGCGCAGAACTCATATGGAGTGGCTCACAGGCTCCTGTAACTCCACCACGACAGGGGTCTGATGCCCTCTTCTGGCCTTTACCAGTACCTGCACACATGTGGTACATATAATACACACAAGTGCACACAAGACTCTAAGTAAGCAAATTAATCTTTTAAAAGAAGCAAAAGTAATTTCTCCTCCAAATTTATAAGAATTTGTATAGCAATTGAATTTGAAATTTAGGAATGAATGATTAAAAATACAATTATGGAAAAGGAGTCATTGTTTCTCCTTTTATTTTCTTTATCCTTAGCTGACAAATCTTTTCAGTTAATGTAACCAGATTTGATTTCAACTCTGAAAGGTTTTCTTTACATATTTTTTGTTTTGGAGTGTGTGTGTGTGTGTGAATGCAATGCCAACAGAGGCCAGAAGAGGGCATTAGATTACCTAGAATAGGAGTTAGAGGTGGTTGTGAGGGGCCCAACGTGGGTGCTAGGAGCCAAACCTATGTTTTCTGGAAGAATAATTGCAGGCTCTTAACTGATGAGACACCTTTCCATCCTAATTTTTTCATTTTACTCTTTTAAAAATTAGATCTTTGATTATTGTTTTCTTACATGTGTCTTATATTCATCCTTGAAAAAATATATATATATTATATATTTTTTTCATATATATAATATATATATTTTCATATATATATATATAAAACACAGAGACAGAGAGAAACAGAAAATATATATATTATATATATATTTTCATCCTTGAAATATATGTATATTATATATATATATATTTTCATCCTTGAAATATATATATATATATATATATATATATATATATATATATATATATTTGTTTTTTTCGAGACAGGGTTTCTCTGTGTAGCCCTGGCTGTCCTGGAACTCACTCTGTAGACCAGGCTGGCCTCGAACTCAGAAATCCACCTGCCTCTGCCTCCCAAGTGCTAGGATTAAAGGCGTGCACCACCACTGTCTGGCGAAAATATTTTTATTTAGCTGAATTTTCTTTTCTTTCCTCATAGGTGTCTTTGATTTTCATGCTTTATTGAATATTTATCATATTATCATCATTATTATTATTTCATTATTATTGTTCTGAGGTGAAGTATCTTTCACCATTAACTCATAGATCTGGAATAAACTATGATGGTCAGCTTTATCATTGGGTCCTGTGCTGCAGTTTCAAAAGGATATCTTAAGATACACTGACATATTTTGTAATGCGGTGGTATGATGCAGTGGCGGTGGGAGGGAGTGCAGTGCCTTGGCAGGCCCATGCCGAGGCATCTTCCCTGAGATCAGCTATATGGACGGGTGTATTATAAAAATGAAGTTCATTTGGGACATGGGAAGGGAGTGTGGGGGAGAGAGTAGAGGCAGAGAAAGAAAGGGGATAGAGAAGGACAGAAGGAGATGAGAGAGAGAGAAAGAATGGAAGAGTCCTGCTTGGAACATGTGGGGGTGAGAGGAAGAGAGAGAGAGACAGTGACAGAAACACAGAGACAGAGAGAAACAGAGACAGACAGAGACAGGGAGAGAGACAGACAGAGAGAGAAACAGACAGAGAGACAGAGACAGAGAGAGACAGAGACAGAGAGACAGAGAGGCTAAACAGTCCTTTTATAGCAAGCCAGGGTCATACCTGGCTGTTGCTAGGTAACTGTTGGGTAGAGCTTAGAAGAAATGCTAATACACACTCTCCATTTCTATTCCCACAGCCTCTTCCTTTGCTTAGACCCTTGGCTTTTCTCTTGGAGGTTGTGACAAAAATTTTTAGCTGCTCCCAGCACCTTAAGACAATAGCCTGATCCTTAGCTAACCAAACAGACTCTATACTTTCTGTCTGTCTTCCTCTCCAGGGGTATGTCTTTCTCTCTCTTCTCTTCAATACCTAAGGGACCAGTGTTTCTGAACTGGCCAGACTTCCTCCATCTTTGTTAGCTTCCTCACCTGTTTAGATGCTCCTTATACTCCTCCCTTGGGGTTCAGCTCAAACACTGGACACAATGGGATGCCTTCTCTCCCCTGTCCTTCCTTCCTCAGTGTGTCAAGCGTCCCATGCTTCTCCATCACAATACTTACCATGTGACACAGCAGTCCTCTGTTCACATCTATCTCTATCAGCTCCAGACGCAAGTGCCTTAGGACAGGAATCATCGTACACATCTTTGCTTCTCTAGCCCTTTGTTGAACAGGACCTCCAGCATGATGACCTTGAAGCCAGTTCCCAGTGACGGTGCTCATTCTCTACCCGCCCGTCCTGTGCTTCCTGGTGCTTAAATCCAGCTAATGATTGACCGTGCAAGTAACAGGAAGGCCAGATGCAGACAGAGTAAGCTGTTTCTCCAGCTATTGGTACAGAGGATCAGCCCAGGGTGCTGTCCATGGTAGAGGAGCCCAGGTTAGGGCAGTGACGTGAGCCTCTAGGAAGAGCTTTAACGAGGAGCAGGCAAGCTCCTTGGAGGACGTTCCCTCCACAGTCATGAATGCCTGGTGGACTGTTGGGTCTGTCTTCTCTCCTTTTCCTACTGTTCTGGGACTATGACAGGGAGGCTGTATGAGGCAATGTCCCCTAGAAGACACGAGGCTGCCTGCCGCCATCTCTGTTCTCAGTCTGTATCCCTATCTCCTGGGTGAAAAGTTGGAAATTCCCTGGAAATCTGCCATTGTTGAACTGCATAATTCAGAGACTGTGATCCTTTGAGTAGGGACTTAACTTTCTCCTTTAGTGTGTGACACAAGGATTTTCTAACCATACAGAGCAGTATGTCTTGAGTAAGGATAGATTTAAAAACTATTTTTTCAAGCCTCTCAGAGAACTCAGAGGCAAAGGGAGAGATCTGTGGTCATTCCGCTCAGTCTCATCGTGTGATGGAGGGTCAGCATCTCCCTGAGGTACCCCCTCAGGGCAGGTCCAGTCAGTCTTTTTATGACAAAATCCCCTGGTGTGGTCCCTAATCTTGGTCGTCTTTCTGGCCTAGGGATCTGAACAGTTTGTACCACAAGGCCGCCCTGTGATGGAAGATACACTCTACGGGTCTTCTGGGGTTGTGCATGTGACACTCAGTTCCAGCTCTGCTTCAGGGAGGCGAGGAATTTGCCAGGTGAAAAGGGAGCCTGTTGCACTAGAGAAGATGGCTGTGAATACCAGCTGCAGGGTCCTGGTCTGAGCATCTCAGTGAGGAAAGAGCTATGACAGAATGGGTATAAGCCAGCTAATCCATGAAAGTGGGCCCTTGAGGGTGGTTTGAACCAGCAGGCATGAAGACACATGCTGTGGAACAGAGCTGTGCTTACAGCCTCTCCCCTGCCCAGGGCAGGACCTGGCAGATGAGTTGACCAGAATCCTTTGTTGTTCCATCTCTCTTCTCCCTAAATCCTCATTCTTCCTTTCTTCAAATTCTTTCCTTACTCCTTCTATTTCTGTTGTCCTTGTCACTGGGTCTGTCTGTCTCTCTTTACTGCCCTCTCTGTCTCTGTCTCTCTGTCTCTGTTTCTCTCTTGTCTGTCTCTGTCTGTCTTTCTGCCTCTTGCTCTCTCGCTCTCTCTTTTTCTGTCTCTATCTGTCTCTCTGTCTGTCTATCTGTCCCTCTCTGTCTCTCTGTCTCTGTCTCTCTCTGCCCCTCATCCCTCTTCCTTTCCCCCTCTCTCCCTCCCCCTTTCCCTCTCTTTATCTTCCCCTTCCTCCCTCCCTCCCCCTCTCCCTCCCCTTTCTTTCCTCCTGCCCTCTCTTTTTCCTTCATTTCTTCCCTTTCCTTTCTCTCTCCTTCTCTTCTCTTTTTCTCTTTCAATCCCTTCTTGCTTTCGCCTTGTCTTCCCTTTGTTTCTTCCTTCAGCCTGATTCTATGGCTCTCTTCCACGGTTTCTGTGCATTTCAGCACCTGTGACAATTTGAATGAAGTATACCATCTATGGAACAACTCGCAACTCAAGCTGCTTGAGAGTTGCCTTGATTACCTGTTATCTTGGATGTCTCCTATGTCAGTGTCCCCTCCGTCAAGTGGAAGTCTCTTTCCCACCCTATCTTCTGAAGAACGGTCCTTGCATCCATTTTGCGGAGAGCCAAGAACAGGTGATTCTATAGTGGGCACATAGTATTCATAGATAAAATTCATATCCACAGATATAAAAGAATTTGCTCTAGGAATTATTTTAAAGGCTGGCACACTAAACTATGATACAATTCACAAAATTAGCTTCTGAGCAGCTTCTCTGCAGAATCCCTCCTGGGTACGGTAAGTTCATATCTGACTCCCCAGTTCCTGCGAGCAGGGAGCTGGCTCATTAGGTAAAGCGCTTGCTGTGGCAGCGTGAGGACCTGAGTCTGGAGCCCAGAACCATGTAAAGCTGGGAATGGTCACATACACTGTAACCCAGGTGTTCCTCTGCTAAGACGAGATGTGGAGACAGGAGAGTGCCTGGGAGCTCATGGCAACCTAGCTTGGTATACACAGACAGAACAATGAAGAGCCTGTTCAAACAAGATAGAAGGTTAAGAACTGACTTGAGGTTCTGCCCTCACTCCCCCACCCACTCCCGATCTCCAGATCTCCATGGAATGCCATAGAATGTGTGTACCTGTCTGCACACACACACACACACACACACACACACACACACACACACATATACAAGAAGAAATACGTAAAAGTTTAGATCTTTGTTCCTTCGAAAAACTAAGAAGAGGCAAAACTTTTCTTTGAAGGCAAATTGATGTAGTAGGAAGGGGAAAAAGATTTTAAGTCCTGCCCTTTCAATGCTTTGAATTTAATTTCTCAGCCTCTCCCTTTTCATCTATAAAATGGGATGAATAAAGGTTCCTGGCAAATCTGTAGTGGGGAAAGAATCTATTGGCATGAGGCAATGTCCCCTAGAAGACACGAGGTACCAGCTTTGAAGCTGGTAGGATTGAAAGCCAAAAGGGAGTGTCTCAAGAACCTTGAGAGTTTCTGATCATGCTTATCAAAACCATTAAGCTTTAGACACTGGGTGTGTTCAAACTTTCTCTGCAATAAGTCCTACAGAAGTGTCATCAATTCCTGAAACTAGATAGCAGGGAAATTTGTTTGCAATTGACATGTAAGGGAGCTATTCACCACCCACTACTGTCCTACTTATTTATGTGTTATTGTAGGGGTGAGTAGGTAGGAGTGAGTGTTGTGGTGCACAGAAGGAAGTCGGAGGGCACGATGCGATGCGTAGTAGGTTCTTTCTGTGCACTCCAGTCATTGGGCTTTTGATGTAAAGTGCCTTTTACCCACCAAGCCATCTCACTAGCTCTGATCCTACTACTGTTAAGCTTTTAGTTACTAGGTGCATTTGAAATGATGTTTGGAAGAACAACCACGTTCCTTAGAGACAAAAAACTTGGCGTGAGCTTCAGATTCAAACAAAACGAATAGATGCAATAGCATCTACCGTGTCACAAGTATTTGTTGCTACCTCAACATGAACGGTAACCTTGAACTCTCTTGCCTCCACAGAGAGGGAGTTGGTGAAGGTGAAGAATTGATTGCAGCCATTTTTAGGGCTGGAGGGAACCTATGGTGGAGGATGTGATCTCAGTCTTGATCAGCGGTTCTCAACCTGTGGGCCAGGACCCCGAGAAGGACCTTTTCAAGGGGGTCGTCAAAGACCATCAGAAAACACCGATATTGACATTATAATTCATGACAGTAGCACAGTTACAGTTATGAAATAGCAAGGAAAATTTTTTTTATAAATAATTTTATGGTTGGGGGTCACCACAACCTGAGGCACTGTATTTATGGGTCGCAGTGTTAGGAAGGTTGAGAACCACTGTTGCAGATGCTTCCGGTGACCACAGGAGCTTCAGCAGTTTCTTGCCATGCGGATGAGGGAAGAAGGGCCCCACTGGAGGGGAGGATGCCGATGCGTGGCTCTCAGCAGAGTCCTGTTGGTGACCTGAGAGCCACAGGGGGGTGGGGAAGCACACTTCCAGGGACTCCCCCACAAGGCCATCCTCAGTCAGCCGGGGACTCACTCTTACGCTTTTGACAACAGAGTCAATGGAAGAAGCTAAATGGGATCGATGAAAAAAAAATGTGTGTTTCTTGGAATAAATCCAAGCAAGCTGGGCTTAAGTAGTCACAGATACTAGTTAATAATTAGAACAAAAGATTAGAATCAGAGCCAACTTTTAATTTCATTCAATCCTACCCTAAATATACTAGCTTTTTAAAAATAAGTTTCCATCTCTACTGCATGTATTAACATTATTTTTCCAATCTCTGCCAACTAAAACTCCATCCCATCTCTCTAAGTCTGCTGATCAAGGCCACTAGTGACCATCAATGTTGCCAAATCCAGTGGCCACTTCTTGAGTTGTTATGTGACCTACCAGAAATACTCAACACAATGACCCCTGCCTCCATTTTTTGCATACTTTAAACACTTTATTTTGAAAACACATGGATATACTCTTTATCTGGATCCACTTGTATAGCAGCTGGATTAGTCATTAGCCACTATTTCCTTGCTGTGACAAGATACCTGGTTTGTTTTAGCTCACAGGTCACGATGGTAGTGTGAAGCAGCTGGCTACATTGTATCTGCACTCAGGAAGCTGAGAGGAGTTTGGCTTCAGCTCAACTTCTTGTTATTCGGCCCAGGACCTCAACCAGTGGAGCGATGCTGCCCACAGCTGAGACTGCTTCCTACCTCACTTCACCTAATCTACATAATGTCTCCCAGGAAAATTCAGAGACTTTTCTAAGTAATTCTAGATCCTGTCGGGCTGACAGTGAGTGTTAACCATTCCGCGTCTTACCATGCTGGTGTCAGCTCCTTCTCTCTAGAAGTGTAGGCTCGCTGTCATTTTGACTGAATTATTTAAGGGTAAGCTACAGACATCATGGCCCCTGCCACTGAGTCTCCTGTTCTCTAAAAACCAGAGAATGTACCATAGACACTGTGTATTAGTTAGGGTTTCTACTGCTGCAATGAAACACCATGACCAAAGCAAGTTGTGTGTGTGTGTGTGTGTGTGTGTGTGTGTGTGTGTATGCGTGTGGCAGCAGGGCAGGGGTGGGGAGTGAGGTAATCTGGCTTACACTTCCACATCACTGTTCATCATCAAAGGAAGTCAGGACAGGAACTCAAACATGGCAGAAACCTGGAGGCAGGAGCTGATGCAGAGGCCATGGAGAGATGGTGTTTACTGACTTGTTCCCCATGGCTTGCTTAGCCTGCTTTCTTAAAGAATCCAGGGATAGGCACCGCCCACAATGGGCTGGGTCCTCCCCCATCGATCACTAAGAAAATGCCCCACATTTTTGCCTACAGCCTGACTTATGGAGACATTTTCTTACCTGAGTTTCCATCTTCTCAGATGCCTCTAGCTTGTGTCACGTTGACATAAAACCATCCAGTACACTATGCTAACTGAAGGACTGAGTTCTAATTTCCTTCAGCATCTGTAACCTTAGACTACAATCTCTCCCATGCAGCTTCCAACTGGGCTTATGCGGTTCTGGTACCTACCATAGCTACTCAATTTGCTTTCATCTGGAACTGTCCCCAGTCACTCTTCGTTTTGCACGGCACTGGCATTTTTGAAGGGCTCAGAGCAAGCATTTTGTAGAGCATCTGTGTTTGGTAGAGAGTCTAGTGCTTTCTCAGGATGAGGTTCAGGAGACCCATCTCTGGCATGAACACAGCAGAACTTGCACTATATTCTTCTGAAGGTGCCGGCCATGACAGCCCAATATCATCTTCTCTGTCTCTGGTGCCATTCACCTTGATGCCTAATAAATGTGGCAGCAGCCAGGCTCCCCCACTGTAAGTGGCTTACGTCCACTTTTCCTGAGTGTTCTGTGTGACAGACTTTGATCTGGAGCCTAGTGAAGTTTTAATTCCAACATTTTTAGATCCATTGACAATATTTGTCTGAGTCAATTACTGTAAAATAGAGTCTATTTTTAAATTATTTTAAATCTTATGTGTCAGTATCAGTATGAGATTTGTGTGCAAGCGCACAGATGAAAAGAAGTGAGGAGAAGGAGTTGGAGTCCCTAAAGTTGGAATTACAGATGCTCATGAGCTGCCTGATTTGCTAGGAATTGAACTCAGGTCCTGTGCAAGAACTGCAAGGGCTCTAGGTCGAGAAGCAGCTCTCTCTCCAGCCCCATCCTCAACCTCTTATTCTGCCGTGCTTTCTATATGTTTCAGTTGCTCTCATTCTGAAGGGAAAGAATGCAGAAAAAAAAAAACCCTCTTGCTTCCTTTATTTTGTGTTAAAATAAACCTCACAAATCAATTTTTATCTGAATGAGTTATAAGCCTCTACTGTTTTTACTCATCTAAATGTTTAAATTATTCCAAATAAAGCTTGCCTCTGGTGTCCCCTTTGATGTACTGAGAAACTGAATATACAAATGAGTGCTGGCTAGATTGCATACAAAACTAGACCTACAGCCCACAGTCTGGAGCCACCAGCCCCTAGCTACAAGTCCTACAACAAGCTCAGCCCCCATTTTTTACAGGTCAGAAAACAATCTCTAGCAACCCAAACCAGAAGCTAAGCAAGCCAGGCAGTGGCGGTGCATGTCTTGAATCCCAGCACTTGGGAGGCAGAGGCAGGCGGATTTCTGAGTTCAAAGCCAGCCTGATCTACAGAGTGAGTTTCAGGACATCCAGGGTTACATAGAGAAACCCTGTCAAAAATGAAGGAAGAGGAGAAACAGGAGGAGGAGGAGGAGGAGGAGGAGGAGGAGGAGGAGGAGGAGGAGGAGGAGGAAGAGGAGGACGAGGAGGAAGAGGAGGAAGAGGAGGAAGAGGAGGAAGAGGAGGAGGAGGAGGAGGAGGAGGAGGAGGAGGAGGAGGAGGAGGAGGAGGAAGGGAAGGGGAGGGGAAGAAGAGGAAGAAAAGGAGGAAGAGGAGGAAGCAGCTAAGCATCTCCTAATCTACCCCCAAAGCCTCTAATTTTGATCCTTGCTTTACTTTATGCCAAATCAAACCAGAGAACACTGATTAAGTCCTCTGCCTCCTCACACTGGGTGCCCGACCTCCCCAGCTTCACCACCGGCAGATTCCAACCAGGACAAACTCAAAACCTACCCTTGCTTCCGCCATGTGGCTTTTCCACCCTTCCACTTGCCTCTGAGTATCAGCCTGAGCACAGGTGACAGTGGCTGACTTCTCTGCCACGTAAGCTCCACTAGCCCTGCTAGTGGCTTTGTTTAGCCCTGTAGTACTCCCATCCTTACCCGCCTCCCGATCAGTACTCTCACTGGTACCCCATCCAACACCCCGTTGATATGTCCTTGCCCTTTGACTCTAGAAGCTCCAGGCCCATCAGGTTCTCCTCTTGTCTCCCTCCTAGTTAGATGTTTTTCCGTTGAGGAGCCTACACTCCATGTAGCAGAAACGGGTACTTAGAAATCGGGGTCTCGGGGATGGTTGGGCCCATTGTCCCTGTAGTCACTGTCTCCTCTTCAGAATACTTCAGGCAGAGGCGGAAGCGGAGGCGGAGGCAGAAGCAGGAGGAGCTCTGTGAATTTGAGGCCAGCCCAGTCTACATAGCAAGTTTGGGCCAGCTAGAGCTGCAAAGTTAGAGTCTATCTTAAAACCAACAATGCTGTCTACTCTCTTCTCTAGGAGATGGTGACATTGCAGGCTCCAGGCTGCAATTCAACTTCATCCGACTTGCCTCCACACTCCACTGTGTCTCACCCTTCTTCTGGAACATTTAAAGACACTGGTCTCAGTCTAAGCAGGCTTCTTTTCTCTAAAATAGGATGCCAAGTTTAATTTTATCTGCTTTTGCATTATTTATTGTTTATTACTTATTATTTATTGTTTACACAGGACCTCAAGTTCACTGAGTAGCTGAGGATAACCTTGAGCTTCTGACCCTCCAGCCTTCACACACACACACACACACACACACACACACACACACACACCGCCCAAGGGCAGGGATTACAGATGTGTCCCGGGCCTGGTTGTGCAGCAGTTGGGGCTGGAGCCCAGGGCTTAGTGCCTGCTTTACCAACTGAGCTATTTAAAAATATTTTTATTGGACACAGGCAATGCAGTGGAAAGAGTTCAAATGACTGAAGTCCTGGATTCAAGCCCAGACATGTCACTGACCAATTGTATGGCCCAGGGACTCTCTAGAGTTAAAACTCACTTCTTCACATGGGAGAAGGTAATGAATGAACACATGCAAAAGCACTAGCAAGCATCGAGCCTCCACAAATGACAGTCATGGGACGCAAGTGTGCTGAAATGTGCCTGCCTCATACATGTGTGACCAGGATAAACAAAAGAGCTGAAGCTCAGGAATTGGCACCACCTGCATTTATTGCTATTCTCATTTTTATTATTAAAATGGAACACTTTGCTTGGATCCACATTTCTCTCTGTGAGGCCAAAAGCCTAATCTGGATAATTCAAGGTTAATCCTGCACTTCTGGATCTAGAGTGGATGTGACTCTCTTCCCTCTCCTTCCCCGTCTTCAGTTGACATCAACAGAGATGGTGATGTCAATATAGGCAGAAGAAGAGGCCATTTTCTACCTTAGAAGGCTTTTCTTCGGCATCGTTGCCTTCAGATTCTGGTTCGCTGTTTTGCTATTTCTTGCTGTGTTTTTGAGACAGCATCTCTCACTTGGAGTGCACCAAGTAGGTAGAGAGCCTCTGGGGTCTCATCTCTCCCTTCCCTGTGTGGCTTCTGAAGTGCAAACTCAAGGTTCTCAAGCCTGCTTTGCAAGTTCTTTACCAACTGAGCTAACTCCTCAGGCCCAGATGTTGGAGACAGGATCTTGCCGTGGAACCTAGGCTGACCTAAATCTCACTATGGACGGAGCCCAGTCTTCTGTCAAATGTGAAATTCTGCTGCCTCTGCTACTTGAGGGATGGTTTGTGCCACCATGCTCTAGGTACCCCAGTGCTCTGTAATAATAACTTTCAACCCTGGCTCCCTCGTCCCCACCGCCTGCAGCTGAGGACGGCAGGCAGCACAGTGCCCGCTCACTGTCCCACTTCTGCTTCCTTCAGCTTGTCCAGCCCTCTCCTCTTGGGGCCACAGAAGTTGCCCGTATTCCCCCTCACCATGCTGGGAAGGCCAGGCTGCTAGCACACAGACCCGGAGCCTGTCTGGCTATGCCCTTCAGTCACCGCAGCCACCTCACCTCCCAAGACCAGGTGGGACCAGAAGTCCACCAAGAGCCTAGCTCACTACCAGTTATACCTGGGGAAGCCAGGCTGTCATCTTCTTCTCTTTGAGACTTGGGCTGGCGAGTTTTTATCAACTTGATGCAAGCAAGGGTTACCTGAGAAGAAGGAACGTCAATAGAGAAAATGCCTCCGTAAGAAAGGACATTTTCTTGGAGTGATGATTGGTGTGGGAGGGTCCAGCCCACTGTGGGCGGGGCCACACTATGGCAGGTGGTCCTGGGTGATAGACCAGAACAAGCTGAGGGAGGGAGCAAGCCAGGAAGCAGCATCCCTCCACAGCCTTGGCTTCAGTCCCTCTCTCCATCTTCCTTCCCTGCTTGAGTTCCTGCCTTGATTTCCCTCGATGATGGAGTGTGGTCCCAATGGATAAACCAAACAAACGTTTTCCTCTCCAGACTGCTCTTTTTTTGGTCATGCTCTTTTTCACAGCAGTAGAAAGTAAAGTAGGACAGAAGTCCACACACACACACACACCCTTCTCGAAGAGCATCTGACTTTTTCTTCAGGCTCCTGTGATCGCAGCTGCACACCCACCCAACCAAAGATTTAACCCAAACACCAGGAGGGTTCAGCCTCTTCCCAGGGACCAGCATCTAAGCTCCAGACTCATCCCCTCCTACTCTCCATCTCCCATCTGATCCATCTATTTTGGGGAAGGAAAATACACTTACATCATCATGTATCCCTCCTTACTGTGTGCTTTCGGGTATAAAAATCATAGTCTCAGGGACCAGTGAGGTGGCTCAATTCATACAAGCACCTGCTGCCAAGTCTGATGACCTGAGTTCAAGTCCCCGGGACTCAGATGGTAGGAGAAAAAATAACCAGCTCTCTTGAGTTGTCCTCTGATCTCCACATGCATACTGTGGCATGAACACACACACACACACACACACACACACACACACTAATATGTAAAAAAAAGAGAAAGTAATCCAAGTTATTTGAACAACATCAAGTTTGCCTAAATATAAATAAATACGGTCAGTGAGATGACTCTGCAGAGAAGGCACCTGACACCAAGCCTGACAGGATGAGCTGGATCTCAGGGGCCCAGGAGGTAGACAGAGAGAGCAAGTTCCTGCAAGTTACACTTGAACCTGCACCAAGATGCTGTGCACACCCGTGCTCTCTCTCACACACACTAAATAAATAAAAGTATACATAAAAGATTAGTCATGACCACCTTTCTTTTTTTTTTTTTAATTAAAAAAATAACTTTTAGTCTTCAATACTAAATATCTCCTCAGGAAACTGTTCTGGGGGTGTTTCTGGACCCTTCCACACATAGGCCTTTGGAGAACATTGAAGATCTAAAACTATAGCAACAAAGTAAATCCCTCAATAACCAGATGCTCTGGGCTGGATACAGAATCTCTTTTGCTTCTCCCCTAGGCTCCTTCACTGACCAAGTAGACCTATGTGCTAACATCCTATACGTTACAGTTGGATATAAAATGGCCCCCACAGCTCACGGATTGGATTCTTGGTCCCTAACTAGTGGCACTATTTTGAAGGTTCTATAGAAGCTTTAGAAGGTAGGACTTAGCTATATGAAGGACACACTAGGGTTATGTCCTTGGGAGTTGTACCTTGTCCTGGACTCCTGTCCCTGTCCCTGTCCCTGAACCTCTCCCTCTCGCCCTCTCCCTCTCCCTCTCCCCCTCCCTCTCCCTCTCCCTCTCCCTCTCCCTCTCCCTCTCCCTCTCCCTCTCCCTCTCCCTCTCCCTCTCCCTCTCCCTCTCCCTCTCCCTCTCCCTCTTGCCCTCTCCCCCTCTCCCCCGCCCTCTCTCCCTCTCCCTCAGTACAAGCATGCATGTGTGTGGGAGAAAAGAGAAGAGGGGAAGAAGAAGGGGGAAATGAATGGGTACTTGTCAAGAGGACATGGAAACCAAAGTTATAAAAATATTCAATCATAACATTCCCAAAATAAAATGTTAGCCCACACTGATATAAATAAATATGGGGGGAAATAGCAAAGACATACATTTTACACACAGGAGAATCCAAAATAATTCATGTAGCTCTTTCTATCTCAGTGATATGGGCCATAGAATCCCAATCTTTTGTATGGATTTTGTCCAGTAACTTCATCCAAAGGGAACTATGTAGAAGAGAGAGTCGGTGGGCAGAGAGGAATGTTAGTTGATGACCAACTGACAAACACTCCCTCACCCAGGAGACAAAGTCAACAGTGGAAGTCATATTGCCGGGGTACTGTTAAATTGATGGGGTGAAATGGCACCTGACCCCTGTTTTCTTCTGCTCTGAAATCCTTATGCACAGTCTAGAGATGAGCAAGATATCAGAAGCCCTGAAAAAGAGGAGTCTACAGAAATCCAAACCATCCATATTATCTCCTTTTCTTGTTGCTATAACCAAATACCCAACAGAAAGCAATTTCAGGAAAGAAGGAGTTATATCAGCTTAGACTGTGAGAAAGTCCATCTATAGTGGTAGGAAGCATGGTGGCAGGAGGGTGAGGTGGCCTGTCACATTGTATCCATAGTCTGGAAGCAGAGAGGAAAGCTGGTCTTTTTAATTCAGCCCAGGATGGCAGCCTAGGGAATGGCATCACCTACTTTTAGGGTAGGTCTTCCAGCTTCAATGAGCCTAATCTAGAAAATCTCTCACATGCATGCCCAGGGGTTTCAGTGATCGAGGAGCCTGTGAAGTAAACAGTCAAAGTTAACCAGTACTTGGAACTGTCAAGATCATCCCAAAACAAAGAAGCCTATGATGCGGCCCAGACAGAAGGAGCCTAAAGGAGGCGTGATGACCACAGTGTCCTAGTGGAATACAAAAAGGGGACATCAGGTAAACAACTATGTGCCAGCACACTAATAATTGAGGGTATCCTGCTAACTTTAATAATGGGGAAACTGGCCATCAGGTCTATGGGAAATCTCTAGGCCATCTTTTTAATTTTTCTGTAAATCTTAAACTATTCTAAGATAAAAGGGATTATTTCTTTAAAAAGCTCACTTAGCAGTATTTTAAAATGTGTGTGTTTTATTGGATAAAAATAATACCTCAATTTTTAAAAATGAAAAGAAAAAAAAAAGCCCCATGGAACTTGGGAAGATTTTTTTTTCTCAACGTAGTTAGCAAGTGGTAAAGATAGAATGGACTGAATTGCGCCCATACTCCACCCCACCCCAATTCATACTCTGAAGCCATAATCCTTCATGTGACTATATTTGGAAGTAAAGCTTTAGGACATAATTACGGTTATATGAGGTCAAAGGATGGGGCCTTAAGTCTAAAAAGGACTGGTGGCCTTACAAGAAGATGATTTATCCATCCCCACTCCCCACCCCCGTAGGCGAGCAAGAGAAGGCCTCGTGAGGATAAAGCATTCATCTACAAGCCAGAGATCCAGCCGCCTTGCACACCCCACTCGGCTGGACCTTGACTTTCAAGTGTTCAGAACTTCGAGAAAATTAATTCTTACTACTTAAGCCGCCCAGCATGCAGTGTGCATTCCATTATGGAAACCTGAGCAGATTAACACTGCAGCTTTAAAAAGAACAATGCTCTAACTCACTGAGCACTGTGTCCCAAGACAGTGCAGGGCTTTGCAGACAGCTAACCCTCACAACTGCCACAGGCACTTGGGATCCATTCCCTCCAGCCTACAGCTGAGAATCTTGATGTTGAGAAAGGAAATCCACCTGCCTGGGTCCCACGGCTGACGAGAGCATGTGTGTGGTGGGACACATGGACCCACGTTTGCTGTCCTGTTTCTGCCACTCTCTCTCTCTCTCTACCTTATTTCCTGGAGACAGGGTCTCTCACTGAACCTGGGGCTTGCTGTTTTTATCAGCTGTGGTGGCTGGCAAGTCACCAGGGAAATCCTCTGCTCCTCCCAACACTGCAGGTTACAGGCTATACTTGGCATTATATGTGGATATTGGGCATCTAAACTCACATCTTCATGCTTATATCACGATCACTCCTGAATTCCCCGCCCCCATAATACATTTTTCTGTCCGGGTCTTAGAATCATCTGTATCTCCTATGATCCCTATTCTTCTTATGGAAAGTGGTCTTAGACCCCACACCCTGGCACAAAATGTGACCATTACTATGTATGTGTCCCAGCCCCTAGGCCCTCCCAGTGACAGAGACAGCAATGTGCATGTGTGTCTATGCTAATCTGTATGTATTTTTATACATTAGTGGCCTGATATTGGGCTACACATGGGTTCACAACATTGTCTTCAGCAATGTTGTGTTTCCGCGGGATCTTCGGGCCCTCCCACAGTTTGCTTGTAACCTCTTCTTCCTCCTCCATCGACACCATCCATTTATCCTCCTGCCTCATCCCAGGACACGTGCTTAGCCTGTAAGCTCACTGGCTCGAACCCCATGGGAGCCAGCTTTACCACTGCAGTACCACGCGTGTTTACAGCTTTCTAACCTTCCCTTCTCCTCATTTCTAAAATTATTGAGAACAGGCTCTTTCCTACCTCCCGTTTCCATGGGGTTCTTCCATGCACTTGTAATATATTTAGATTGCTCTGGTGACATCCCATCTCCATCTCCTCAGATTATTTTTTTTTAAATTTGAGTACACTAAGCACACTCTGTGCTGAAAAGTTCTGTGACTTTTGATAAGCGCATAGCATTGTATACTACAACATCACTCAGGGCATTTCTGCCTTTCTCCCTCTGCTTCACCCGGCCAACCCTTCCTTCCCCCAGACAGCTGCAGCCACTTGTCCCCTACCCATGCTATAGCTTTGATCTTTCCGGAGAGTCATGGAGTTAGGATCATGTAATCTTTCATAGCTTCTGTCATTAGCACGACACAGTCAAAATCCATCCAACCAGACATGACGACACATGCCCATAATCCCAGCATTCAAGTGGCTGAAGTGGCCCAGTAAGTTTGGGGCTAAACCTAGCTACATACAGAGACCTTCTTTCAAAACCAGACTGGGGCAGCAGGAGCAGGAGGCAGCAGATGAGGTGGCTCCAAGTGTCACCAAACTTGACAACTCGAGTTCAGTTCCTGAGACCCACAGGTTAGGAGAGAATCAGCTATCACAAACCGTCCACTGACTGCACACAAAGCACAGTGTACACAACCTCACAAATACACTAAATAAATAAACCAACCAACACAATGTTAGTGCAGAGCTGGTAAGAAGGCTCAGAGGGTAAGGGTGTTTGCCACCAAGTTTGATGACGTAAGTCCCAGGAACCCACATGGTGGAAGGAGAGAAGGGACTTCTATAGTGTGTCCTTTGACTTTCACACAGGTAAACACACACACACATAAACTCACACAGATGCCACATATGGGCAGTCGTACAGGTAAATAGACAAATGTAGAGCCTCTTTTGGATTAAAGATTTTTAAATAAATGTTTTTTAAAAGATTCATTCATTTTTCTATGCCTTGGCACCGCAAGCCTTTTCACTGCTAAATAATATTTCATTATAGGACTGAACCACCGTATATGCATGAATTAATCTGCTGAAGAACACTTGGCTTTTCCAGTTTTGATGGTTGTAAATAAAGCTGCCCTGGGTGTTTGTGGGAAGATTTTATTGTGGGGAACAGCCAAGAACTGTTGGCAAGGCTACAGTCAGCTCTGTGAGTCCTCCAAAGGGCATCTGCAGCCAACCAGTCTCTGTGAGTTCCTGTTGCCTGGGTCCTCTCCAGCACAGGAAACTGCCCTTGTATTTATTTATTGTTTAATTTGTCCATTCTGATAGGTATGCATATCCTATAGTCATGTCTGTGTTCTGACTTCACTCCTTTAGCGACGGAGGCTGACTCCAGTTGACATGTTTTTATATGCTTTGCTGGAATTGCCTTCATAGAGAAGAAGTCTGGGTTAAATCACATTGTCCAGTGAGGTAACTCAGCAGGTGAAGGTGTCTACAGCCAAGCCCAATGACCAGAGCTCAATCCTTGGAACCCACACGGTGGAGGAAGAGAATAGACTCTGGCAGGTTGTCCTCTAGAATAATAATAATGAATTTTGAAAATGTAAATGTAAAAAATGCAAAGACATGTCATTTTAGACACTGGCCCTTTATTAGATAAATATTTTTAAAAAATTATTTTCCCTACAGCAGTGCCTTTACAGGGCAGAAGTTATTAATTTTAATAAAATCCAACTTTATCAGTTTTTTATTTCACGGATCATGTTTTTTGGGTGTTATATCTAAAAACTCATCACCAAGCCAAGGTCACAGATTCCCCTCTCATAAGTTTGGTTTTGATAGATAAATGCTTGTGGGTTATGGTTTAGTTGTCCCACCCCCACCAAAAGATAAGTCCTACTTCCCCATGAATGTGAATTTACCTTTAAGCAGGATCCTTCTTTGCAGGGCTGATCAAGTTAAGATCAGCTCACCTCAGCCAACATGGTGTCCCTGGAAAGAAGACAAGGCATGTGAACATGGGCAACCATCAGAGGGAGGCATCTGCAAGCCAAGGGCCACCAAAAACTGAAGCCTTAGCCAGAGGCGCATCTTCCCTGAGTAGGACTGCTCCAGAAGTGTCACCCCTCTGTAGCCAGACTCTGGTCAAACGCCAACCCAAGGAAGAGTTCGTTTTGGTTCGCAGTTTAAAGAGACCATCCATCAAGAAGCACAAGGTGGGAGGTGAAACTACGGATCAGTAGAGTCACACTGTATCCATAGACAGAAAGCGGAGAGTGGCAGATGCTGGTCCTCAGACCACTTTCTCTCTTTTATTCAGCATGGGATCCCAGCCCGTGGGATGGTGCTGCCCAATTTAAGTGGCCTTTCTCTTATCATCAAAGCTTTCCGGAAGTACCTTCATACGCATGCCCAGAGGTGTTTCCATGGTGATTCCAGGCCCCATCATGCCTGCTGGTGTTTGGAACTTCCAGTTTCCAGGAATAAATGTCTGCTGTGATGAGATTCCTGATGTTAATCCTTGTGGGATTTGTACACACGTGACCAGTTGACCTCCATCCTAGCATGAATGTTCCTGTAACTGCAGGGAGCGCCTTTGCCTTTTGTGTGTGGTGGCTAACTTCAGTTATCAGTGTGACTGGATTGAACGGTGTCTATTAAATTGGTAAAGCATGTAATGGTGTTTGCAGAGATCAACATGTGAGTCGGGGAACTGCATAGGGAGTGATCTGCCCTGAACTTGAAGGGCAGGCAATAGGCAGAAGACTTGGATGAAACAACAAAAAGTAGAAGGGACTAGAGAGATGACTCAGCAATTATGAGATGACTCAGCAATTATGAGTACTTGCTGCTCTTACAGAGTTTGGTTCCCAGCACCCGGATCAGGCAGCTCACAACTGCCTATAACTCCAGTTCTGCGGAATCCAACATCCTTTTCTGGATTTCATGGATTCCTGAGTGCCCCCCTTTCTCTCTCTCTCTCTCTCTCTCTCTCTCTCTCTCTCTCTCTCTCTCTCTCTCTCTCTTTCTCTCTCACACACACACACACATTCACATATAATTTATTTTTTTAAAAAATAATTCTAATAATAAAAAAGGAAGAAGAGCAAAACTAACTTCCTGGTTTATGATTGCCTTTTAGACATTGTTACTGCTGTCATCCATCTAGATAGACTCCAGGTTCTTCAGCCTTTGAACATGATTGGCTTCGATCATGTGGCTTCACCAGTGGTTCACTGGAAAGCTTCCAGGCTGTCAGCTTCACATCCAGTCTGCATCCTTGGCCTCTCTCACTCCTAACCTCTTGCATGGGCAGCTACCAGGTACCCTGGCTCAGCTGGTACAGACATTGTGAGACTGCAGCCCCTGGCTGTGTGTTTGCTATGCTTGAGACAATGTATCACAGATGCACAGCTGCTCTCATTTACCTGCCATTGGTTTGCTTTCTCTGAAGAACCCTAAGTAACACTAGTCTGTCCCTGGAAGGGACCACCATTCTGATTTCTATCACCATGGCATAGCCTATTCTAGAATATTTAACAAGCATAGTCATGGTGCACATGCTATATTTTTAGCAAGCTCCTTTACCCACGTGGCATTTCCACACTTATCCACATTGCCAGACAGGGCAGTAGTTTCTTCTACTCCAAACAGTAGTCAGTTTTATTAACATATTACAATCTGTTTATCCACTCCCCTCTCCGTGGACCACTGGGTTGCTTCCAATTTGGGCCTATTATGAATAAAGCCACTCTGAATATTCTCCCACAAATGAGGCATGTGTTTAAATGAAGACACAATTGTGAACATATGGTTAAATGCACAGTAGAATTGCCAGATCATAGAGAATGTATGTGTTTAACTTCACACAAAATCCTCAAACTCTTTTTCCAACATGGCAAAACATTGACAGCCTCACACCCCCACTATCTTTAGCTGTATACCAATTGCTCCATGCGAGCCCACCAGGCTCCAGTGGATAGCATTCAACCCAAGGCCACACACGTGGCCCTGGTCCCTCTCAGTGAGCCACAGAACAAAATGTGTAAGAGAGATGTGTGGGGAGGAGACAGGATGCACAGGGATGGTAGGCAGGTGGGCACGAGAGCTGACAGCATGCATTGTGAACATCTGTGCAACTGTCTATGAAGAAATTTAATTAATAAAGAAATAACCATACTTGCTCTCTTTGGGTTTCCATCTCTTCACTTTCAATCTATGTATGTTCTTAAAGGTGAATTGTGTCTCTGATAGATGACAGTTTGGATATGGAATGCCCCGCAAAGCTTAGGAAGCTAAGTCATTGGGGACTGTCCTCAGGGGAGATAGTAGGGCTCTGGCCCTTTCTTGCTTTTTGCTTCTTAGTCACCATAAAGTAAGCAGGTTTCAGCTATACAGCCATTATCCTGTCATGGGGTTATGCTTCATCACAGATGCAAAGGCAATGGAGCCAAGTGGTTATGGACTAAACACACACACACACACACACACACACACACACACACACACACACGCTATGAGCAACATAAACCTGTCCCCCTAATTAGCCATTTGTTGTAGCAATGGAAAGCTGACTAACACAGCAACAAATAGTGAGCCTTTGCTTTTTAAAAATCTATTCAGTTTCTACGCACATTTTGATTGCAGGATTTAATCCATTTATATTTAAAGTAATATTGGTTAGTAAGGACTCACTGTTATTTTTGTTGTTTTCTGATTGTTTCATAGATATTTGTTCTTTCCTTTCTCTCATCCACCTTTAAATTATTTTCTGAGCGGCTGTGGTTGGATTTCTTCTCCATCCCTTGTATGCCTTTCTACAGGTTTCTGTTGGCACAAGAATCTGTCAGTTCAGTCTTCAACCTATTCTGTCTTTGAAGTCACTGTTTATACCTTTTCATATTGTGTATCCCTTACCAACTTATCACAGATATTACTATTTTAAGGTTTTGTCTTTTATTCACTATCCTAAAGGTATATGTGGGATAAGCATTAGTGTTTTCTGGGCTTCAGTGCATGCTTATATTTGCTAGTGAGTATTATACTTTTCTATGTTTTCGCACTAGGAATTGGCTCCTTTTGGTTCAGCCTGAAGAAGACCTCCCTTTGGCATTTCTTATGAGGCAGGCTTGGCATGATGAGCTCTCTTGGTTTATGTTTAGCTGGTAAAGTCCACAGCTCTCCTTTTCTGACAGATTGCTTTGCTGGGCATAGTATCCATTGATGGTGGTTATTTGTTGTTGGTTTTTTTCCTTCCAGGACTTTGAACATGTCAACTTGTGCTCTTCCGGTCAAAAATAGAGACTATTTTGTGAACCTATGTGTCGTCCCTGAGCAGGACCTGTGCACAGCTCCTGTGTGTAATACTCAGACTGTGGTCTGTGTGCGGCCGTGCTTCAGCATACCTTACCTTCAGACATGTTATCTTGCCCTTCATTTATCTGAGAGTATCTTGCTACCTTCTGATTTTCATATGATATTTCTATTTTTGTATAGAATTTTGAATGGGTTGGGGTTTTCTTTTAAAAAATTTTTTTATACATATATGTGTGCCTGACTGAGTATGTGCACCAAATACATGCAGTGCCCATGGAGGCCAGAAGGCAGCATGAGATCCCCTGGAAACTGGAGTCAGGGGCAACTGTGAGCCTCCAGATGTGGATGCTAGAACTGCACCTAGGTTTCAATCCAACTGCAAATGTTCATAACCCTGAGCCACCTTCCCAGTCCCTTCTTTTAGCATTTTAATCGTGGTGTCATCTGGCACAGTTGTTTGTAATGAGAAACATCCTTGGCTGCTTTTCATATATCCTGTCCACCCATGTTCTCCAAGACTTTAACTTTGATGACCCATAATATATGCTTTTCTTTAGATTTATCTTGTTGAATATGTATTGCACTTTGTGGGTATGTGGCTTGGCTTCTAATTTTGCCATTTTGGTTTATTGTGGTCTTTGCTGTTTTGGTTTATTTGTTTTGTTGTTTGTTTGTTGTTTAATGAAATTTTAGTATTGGGAGATGGCTCAGTTGGTAAAGCATCTGCCATGCAAGCTTTAGGGCTTCAGTATAAAGAATACATTTAGAATCCCATATAAAAGAAACACATCTGCATTCCTAGAGCAGAAGGCCCAAAGTGGGCAGAGACAGGCAGATTCCTGGAGCTCTTGGGCCAGCCAGTCCAGTCTGACTGGTAACAGCCAAGTTCAGTGAGAGACTTTATCAAAATGATGATAATGAGGAGGTTGGAGATGTAGGGAGTAACTGAGAAACACACCAACATTGACCTCTGACCTCTACCTGCACCCATACCCACACATGTAATCGCCCATAATCACATAAGCACACATACAAAAAAAGTATTTAACCAAGTATCTGAACATGTATTACTGACCAGCTCTCATGTTTTCTTTATTGAGAATTCTGGTGTCGCACAAATCTCTCTGGCCCTTTGAGCTGTTTGAAGCCTTTCTCTCCAAGCTCCACTGGAAGATATGTGTGTGTGTGTGTGTGTGTGTGTGTGTGTGTGTGTGTAATATGTATGTGTATGTATATGTATGTATATGTATATATTAATGTCTTCCAGTTCAGTGATATCATCTCTTCCTGTCTCCAGTCTACCACCATGACATTTTCTAATGATTTTTTTCTTTTACCTTTCAGATACTTTTTTTTAAGTTCTAGAATTTTCTTTTGATTCCTTTTCACAATGTTATTAACGACTCTCTTCTCGAACTCCCTATCTCTTCAAATATTAATTACAGCCGTTCCTACAGGTTTGTTAGGCTTAGCATAGTTCTCTTAGTGTTCCTTGTCAGAACATTCAGGAGGCCATATAACAAATGTCTTAAATTGGACCACTCATAGGAACATCAAATGCCTCCTCAAAGATGGTGACTCCTGGCTGTGGAAGAGCCTGGCAGCCTACCTTAGGCCTCTTTTATAAATGGACTGTCTTAGTCAGGGTTTGTATTCCTGCATAAAACATTATAACCAAGAAGCAAGTTGGGGAGGAAAGGATTTATTCAGCTTACACTTCCACATTGCTGTTCATCACCAAAAGATGTCAAGACAGGAACTCACACAGGGCAGGAACTTGGAGGCAGGAGCTGATGCAGAAGTCATGGAGGGGTGCTGCTTACTGGATTGCTTCCCCTGGCTTGCTCAGCTTGCTCTCTTATAGAACCCAGGACCACCAGCCCAGGGATGGCACCACCCACAGTGGGCCCTCCCACCCATGATTACTAATTGAGAAAATGCCTTACAGCTGGATCTCATGGAGGCATATTTCCTCAAGAGAGGCTTTTTCCCTATGATAACTCCAGCCTGTGTCAAGTTGACACACAAAACCGGCCAGTACAATGGACTAATACTATTCACGAGATCTCTGTCCTCAAGACCTAATGTCCTCGAAGGTCCCAAAGCTGGAGATTAGATTTCAGTGATATTTGCTGTGATGCAAATATTTAGATCATAGCAGTTCTCTTGGGCTAATTTCAATCTTTTAAACACTTGTCAGTTAAAAATTGACTTTGTTTGTGGTGTTTATATATGCACCCACATGCCAGGTGTGTGGGACTCAAAGAACAACTTCCTGGGACAAGTCTCCTTTCTCTCTTTGTTTTTGAGGAAGTCTCTCTTGTTGCTTCACTGTACAGCTTCCTCCAGGCTAGCCGCTCCCTTCTCTTGTCTCTTCATCTCCCTACAGGAGTGTTGAGATTGCAGATGCATGCTATTGTATATGGTATCCTCCGTACCCTCTTCTGGTACTATGGATCATGCATATTCTGGTATCTTTATCTGGAGAGTGTTGAGTTGTTTTCTAGAAAGTACTTTTGGCCTCAAAGGAGATTGCCATTAGGCACTATGAAAGAGATAGGCTTTTTTTTTTTTTTTTAAGTTTTCTTTTTATCATTAAAATTTTTTTTAACAATTAAAAAATCATATGTGGACGAGTGGTTTGTCTGCACATATGTGTATGTACCATGTGCTTGCCTGACACATGCAGAGGCCAGAAGAGTATTTCTGATCCTCTGGAAATGGAGTTGCAGATAATTGTAACTGTTACATGAATGCTAGAAATTGAACCTAGATCCTCTGCAAAAGTAGCAAGTGGTCTTAACCATGTCATCTCTCCAGCCCCTTCCTTTTATTAAATTAACCACCAATCTTGAAATGTGCTTTTAAATTCTAGAAGATGGCCTTCCAGGTTCCAGTACAAACCTTGAGGTCTTTCCTAAGGGCCTTCTTGTCTGGTGGGATTTAGACTTTACTCCCTGCCTCTGTGATGGAAAACTCAGTTTGTTCCTCTAGATATTACTTTTCCCGCCTCACACATTCAGAGTTTAGTTATCAGACAAAGGTTTTAGTGGAATCAATGCATAGATTTGGGGGCTTCCTTGTTTCTAGACGGTTGCCCTTTGGTTTTCAAGTCTTCCTGGAGGCCAACACCATCATCAGACTCATCAAACACACATGAGCATCTGCTCCAGCTCCTCTAAGTATCACCATACCACAGAGATGGGGAAGTACCAGGTCAAAAGATGGAGGGAGTGGCTCTCAACCATGGTGACTCCCTTCTAGCAAGGATCAGATATTTACTTTATGCCTGATCTTGAGAATTTTTCAGTACTTTCAAACCATTAATTTTTCCTATTTTCTCATGAATTCATGATTAATATCAGTAGGTGAGTGTGTAGAACAGGCTGGTCTGTCCTCAACCTAAGATGGAAACCTTCTAGTTTCTTGGTTTTAAGATTAAGATGAAATCTATTTCAGGATGCTTTTCCCTCTGTGTGAGAACTAAGTAGAATGGGTATCAGCCCATTTATTTCAGTTAAAACAAAATGCCCACGACTCAAGAACTTATAAAGCAAAATAGGTTATTTTGCTGAATCCAAACGGCATGGTGACATCCTGACAAGGTCACCCTGTCTGTGTCTCAAACATGGCTGAGAAATAGCAAACCAGAGAAATAAAGGGATGGTGGTAGATAATTAAGATGGAAGCACAGGGGTGGCTGTATCAAATGAAAACTTGTTCCTCGGATACTAATTTAGTCTCAAGAGATCTAGAGCTTCCACGAGTCATCGGTAATCAGTCCATGGGGGTGACCCCTGCCCTAGTTCCCTTGTGAAGTCTCACCAAGACTTGGCCCATCCAGGCTCCACCACCTCCAAACACATCACACAAGGAAACTCTCTTCCAAAAATTACACAGTGTATTCTCATCTATCCCCATTATGACAGCTTTGACCTTTCTGTTTGGCAAATAACACTAGGTTTATGCAATGGGTTAACTTCCTCACATCTCCATCTAAAGGACCAAGATCAAACAGTGTGTTCCTCCCCCCACCCCCAATTTTCTCTTTTATCTGAAATTTCATTGTTGAAAAGAGGAATAAGAGTAATATGTTTACTCTCTGAGTAAGAGAGTAAAAGTGTAACAATCTCTCTATCAAGTCCAAACATATTCTCCAAACAGTAGACTGTATGGCCTGAAGAAATCACGATCCAGAACTATGTTTAGACATTTTCAGGAAAATTGGAACGAGTATGGCATTGTGTGACTGGGTGTCAGAGAGTGTGACTTCTTATAAAGCTGGCTTCTTACCTGATCTTTAAGGATGGGGGCATTAGTCAATCAAATCACTGGATACAATGAGCATCTTTTGTTGTTGTTGTTCTATTTCTCTGGGGAGACCTTTTTCCTGGGAACTTTGATGTCTGGAGACACGTCCCACTGGTTCTGGGAGCTTAGACAGGATTGTCTGGACATAAAAACCAGGGGCAAGGACCAATATGCTCCCTTTGTCTAAAGCACAGTCTCTGGGTGGAGGCAGACTGGAGCTCAGATCACCTTCCAAGGAGTCAAGGGCTCACTGCCCCTCATTGGGCTGTGTCCTGCCTGACTAATATCTATTTACTCACACAGGCCTTGCCAAAGGTCACTGCCTTCCCCCAGAGGTGCTAGTTTGCATGTAATGGAGCTTCAAAGTGACCCTCCTCTCCTCCAGTCAACTCAGCCTCGGCCAAGCCAAAGGACCAAACAGAATGTTCAAGCAATTCAGCTCACACTGTTCCTTTCTGAACACAGGCTTTTCCTGACTTAAACTCCTCTATGTGGCGAGCATCGTATCCAGATACCCGCCTTCCTTTTACCCAGTAGGTTTCGGTTCATTCTTCAAGGCCTAACTAGAGCATTCTGTGTTCCACACCCCTCACCTCCACTAATCAGTGTCAGGTGTCAGAATCAGTCACGATTTCCTTCTGCTCATTCAATCTTTTCAAAAACACAACAGTACTTTGGACAAGCACTTCTTGCCTTCTGTAGAAGCCACAAGGTCATAGACAGAGGCTGCTTTGGTGACGCCTTTGTGATATTGATTTGGTCTCCCACCTTTCTGCTTGACACTCCTCAGACCTGACCTTCTTTTTTAAGATCACCTGTGTGGTTACAGACAGCTGCTGGGGCTGTGGTTGCATGTCTGTCTGTATGACAGCTAAAGAAGAAACACCAGGAGGCTAAGGGGGCGTTCTAGCTTTCTAGCTTCCTCTCATATCTGTGTAAATACATGAGAAGACCATTCCTTATGTTAAGCCAACCCTGAGTGACTGAGACTTCACGAGCCATGGTTTCTCATTTAGACACATTGCTGGATGCCAGTTGTCAATACTTTCATGTGTTTACATTGGTTGTGTGTGTGTGTGTGTGTGTGTGTGTGTGTGTGCACGCGCGTCAAGACATGTGTACATGTGTCAAGAAACGTGTCTGGAGGTCAGATGACAGCTCTGTTCTCTCCTCCTGCCCTGTTGATCCCTGGAATCAAACTCAGATAATCAGGCTTTGCACCAAGTGTGTCTCCCTGCTGAGCCATCCATCCAGCCTGTACTTAACAGTGTGTGCCTGTGGTTCATGAGCGAATTCCCACAATGCTCTGTTGATTTCCAGCACGAACATGGCAGCTCATAACTGCCTGTAACTCCAGGAGCTCTGACACCCTCTTCTGCCTATAACTCCAGGAGATCTGACACCCTCTTCTGGCCTCTTCAGATATTAGGCCCACATGTGCCCAGACATGTGTTGGTATTACACTTAACGCTAACTTCATAAAATAGGGAGAAACCTTTCTGTTTTTAACCTTTTAGAAAATGAACCCAAGCTCAGAATTACTGCTTCCCTTAAGTGTTTAGTGGAAATCATGATAGAACCGTTTATACTTGGAGTTTTCTTTCTGAGAAGACAACTGTTCATTCGAAGGTTTTTTTTGTGTGTGTGTGATTATAGAATTATTTGGATTTTCTGTTTCTTCTTAATAAATTATGTTTTTAGGAATATATTAATTTCACATTCTCACGTTCTTTAAGAAATACTATTGTTAGTTTTATTTGTATGACTGTTTTGTCTGCTCTAAGTACTGCTCTATTTACTTGCTGTGACTTTGACCTTCAGAGATAGATCAAACTGATTTACTTTCTCTTTTTGTTTCTTTGAACTATAAGTTATTTAAAATTTTTGTGGGAGTGACTGTCTTAGTTACCATTCTATTGCTGGGTAAAGACACCATGACCAAGGCAGCTTAAAAGAGGAAGCATTTAGCATTTACCTAACAGCTGGCAGCTTGCTTACAGCTGCAGAGATAAGTCCATTTCGACATATTTGTAGACTTTCCATGTATCTCTGTTAATGACTTATAATTTAATTAATTGTGGTCTTACGATAAATGTCATGGCTGTATCATTTTAAATACACTAAGATTTGCTCCACCATCTTGAATTTGGTCCATCGGAGTGAATATTCTCCCCAACTTAAAAAAAGGGATATTTCCCTTTTCATGATCTTATAAAATAACCTTTCCCAGACTTTTTAATTTTAAAATCCAGAACTGACTCAAAGTAAATCTTCCACTAGCAACTTCAAAACAACCAGGGCTCTCCAGCGTGTGGAGGATTGAGATGACAGAACCATAAGTCTGTAATGGTTAATGTGGTGGTTTGAATGAGAATGCCCCCACCCTGTAGATTTAAATAACTCTTCTCCAGTTGTTGGAACTGTTTGGGAAAGATTAGGAGGTGTGACCTTGTTGGAGGAGGTGTGTCACTAGGGGATTTTTGAGGTTTCAAGTTTAGGCTGTGTGCTCGTAAATAGATGAGAGCCCTCAGATACTGCTCTAGGGCCATGCCTGCCTGTCTGCTGCCTTGCTCCTCTCCATGGTGGTTATGGACCAATCCTCAGAATTGTAAGCAAGCCCCAAGTTAAAGATTTTCTTTTATAAACTGCCTTAGTCATGGTGCCTCTTCACAGCAATAGAATGGTAACTAAGACAGTCATTACCACCAGGATATATAACTACTGTGAATGAGTCTATCCCAGACCCACAGTCCCTTCAGATGTGCATATCTGGTTTGCCAGCACCATCTATTGAAGGAGTTATCCTTTTTTTCCACTGGATGCTTTGTCTCTTTTGTCAAAAATCAGGTGATGATAGCTAATTTGTTTATTGCCAGGTTCTCAATTCTATTCTATTGGTCAGACAGTCCACTCTCATCCCGGTACCTGGCTGTCTTTGCCGCTATAGCTCTGGAGTATAATTTGAAGTGCAATACTATGACCCTTCCAGGTGTGCTCTTTTAATTGAACTTATATTAATGAGAGAGAAAAAACTCTTTGTCCCAACACCAGCATCTTGGGAGCCACCAGCAGGAAACAGCACGAAAGCCCTCACTGAGGGAGACTTACTCAGCACATGTTAAGAATGTGTCAGCTGCAACCGCAGCTAAGAACTGGGCTTCTCTTTAGGGATACAGCCAAAGCTCTGTCAAAGAGGGGCAAGAGAAGCCACTAACCACTGAGAACAAGAATGGAGGGCTGTGTGGAGTGACTGCCCAACCACACCAAAGCAGCAGCTATGTGGGATGCCCTACACACAACTTCCCCCTACCCTCCCCGCCCCCAAGAGAGCGCGCACGCTCACACACACACACACACACACACACACACACACACACACGCGCGCGCGCGCGCGCACACACACACACAGTATATAAAAGCCCAGATTTACAATTTCTGTGGAAATTCAATAGTTACTGTTGGCAAGTCACAGGCATTGCCAGCACCCTTTAAAGCCCTTCCAGAAGTTCATCCCTGGTCACTACCGGCCTTTCAACTTGCTTCACAATTACTGCTTGTTTTACTAACTCTATTTCTAATTAAATGTGCACTGTTGGCAATATAACTTATTGTTTCCAAGTCAGATGTCACAGACTCTCCTTTTTATTTTATTTTTTTTAAAGAGTTATTTATTTTCTAACATCTAGACAAGTGGTTCTCAACCTGTGAGTTGTGACCTCTTGGAGTCAAATGACCCTTTCATGGGGTCACCACAGCATAAGGAACTGTATCAAAGGGTTGCAGCATAAGAAAGATTGAGAACCACTAATCTAGACCAACTCTCAGTTCAAACTCAGATTTTGATGCAAAAAGAGAAAACAGAATTTATTATTATTATTATTATTATTATTATTATTATTATTATATTTATTATTCATATTGGTATCTATGGTTAACTGTCATACAATGCCTCAATGAGCCCCAGGGATCTGCCTGTGTCTGCCTCCCAACTGTGGTGGTTACAAGTACTTAGCACCGTATCCCACCCCACCCCCTTTTTACACATGATTTCTGGGGATCAAACTCGGATCTTCATCCGTGCAAAGCAATCACTTAGCAACTGAGCCATCTCCTTGTACAGGTTTTTTTTTTTTTTTTTTTTTTTTGCATATGTGCAAGGTTCCCAATAAAAATGTAGGCGTTTCCAACTACTTTCCACCTATCAAGCACCACACACAGCAGACATGAGTGATGTGCTTACTGCCTGGGCTTCTCTGGAGGAGAGGTTCCACTCTGAGGTTTTCTTTATCCTGCAGGAGCAGGGGAGCTGGTGTTGACTGACCAAAAAAACAAGGGAAGCCTAACAGAGCTTTGTATCTGCGGATCCTCACACCCACCCAAGATTATTTCTCAGCAGTTCATACACTTTTTATTTTGTAACGTGCGAAGTTCTAACGCGCGAGCCCTCAAGAGACGCCGCTGTATTGTTCCTGTAAGTGAAATCAGACATCGACTGTGTGGTAGTTTCGAGCGCTGGTGGGGTCTGCAGCTGTCTTCCCTCTTTTACTCTGAGAAATATTATGAAACTGAGAAATGCTATCTTTGATAGGGTCTCCTGGGAGCTGAGCACGTGATGAGCAGACTTCCGCCGTGGAAGGGATGGGTGAGGAGGTTAAGTAAATTTTCTTTGTGTAGTTCCTATTAAACTTCAATCAGAGTTACAGAAAGAAATTTCCTCCAGGCGGCGGCGAATACAGGTATTGGTTTGACTTTAATAAAAGTCATAACTGATCTCTCTGAGGTCTCAGGTGGGATGAGCTCAGCAGAATTCAGGTAGGTCCTTGAGAGGAAAAGCGCCCACTTAAACATCGCATTATCCTAATCACCCCATTCCAGAGCCACCATCCCACTATTTTAAAGGTCTTCATTTGCAAATGGTGGTATTTGAAAGTTTTCCTTTTACATTACTGCGGAAAGCCCACGGACCTTTCTGAGGGCCTCACGCCTATTTACAGACTAGTTTTCCATCTAGGCCACTGGAAGAAAGAAGGCACTGTGGGTAATGCTGGCAGCCCTGTGCCCCTCTCTCCATGCATGGCTTGGGTGAAGTAGCTTGTTTCAAGTGGCACCTGCTTAGGTGGCAGGGCTGATGTAAATGAGATTTGTGATGAGATACAAAAATCCAGGACTTCTAAGAACACCCATGGTCGCCAGAGAGAACAGGGCAACATCCATCGTCCCAAGCCCCTAAATCTCACCCATTCACATTTAAAAGATAGAGATATATCCTGCAAGCCTGCCTGGTTCCTACCATGTGTTCCATGCTGTCCTGAGCACATGAATAAAGTGGTCATTGGAACAGACAAGGGACCCACAGTCTGGTGAGAGGGGCACACAGTGAACAGTGAAAGCCACTGGGATGGTATCAGGCTACTTGGCTAATAGTCTGGGTGATGGTTGAGGTTGGGGTTCCCCTTGCAGTCAGGGTGGACAAAGGCCCTTTCAGAAGGTGACTTGGGAGTTGACAACTAATTGAAAAAAAAGACCATGTATTTAGAGGCCAGAGGTCAATGCCTCTATCTCTTTCTACCTTCGTTTTTTTGAAATGGGATCTCTCACTGACCCCAGAGCTCAATAATGAGGCCGGGAAGAAGGGATAACAGGCGCCAATTGCTTAGAGAAAGAATTTAGGTGGTCCTAGGGTATCTTGAATGAGGAAATAAAGCGACATGAGATGTGTTCAGAAAGGCCTGTGCCCAGGAGGCTTGTGGACTCTGACACGGCATCAGATGTCACCCAATGATCGAAGCCTCTTTGCGCTTCAGTATTTAGATAACTGTTCCTTAGGATCGTGCCTGGCTTCCTTTCTGGACTGCCCTCTCCAGTGGGTGTGAGGAAAATACAAAGTGGCTCTGGTTCCTGGGGTCTGTGGGAAAGGATGGCTCCCAGCCTCTCTAAGCTCCACTTAGAAAGTGGGGATGGCCACACTCAAGTCACCAAGTCCCCAAGCACATGAACTGTCATTGACATGCCCTGCCTGCCTTTGCTGACATCCGCTAGGCACTTGATCATTTTCAGCAGAGTCTTAATCTGAACGACCCCTAGGCCTGCTGCTCCTGGGGGCAGACTTCTTCCCAGTGAAAGCTCATTGCTCAAAGTGGGGTCAGGGCCAGCAGTAATGCAAAACAAAACAAAACAAAACAAAACAAAACAAAAACCTAAAGCCATTAACAGATCCTGGGCAGGTGGCCTTGGCCTTGGTGAAGCAGGGGAGGCACCGGGTTTTGACTGTGATTTTGCTAACCACTCACAGAATGGTCCTGAGAAAGTAAGCCTTGGTTTTCAAATCTAAAAAACACAGGGACTTGCATCATCATGGCCCAGCCCTGCCCCACCACCACCACCACAAGCATTACAGTGAGTCTGTGATACCCAGTGATGATGTCAGTCACAAGGGCTATGCACGCTGGGAACCATTCATCCTGGGGACTCCTCCCACTCTGCTCCTGGATGGAGAGAAACCACCTGACTTCCTGGGAGCTGAGGAGGAGTCAGCTCTTCTCCTAGAATCTCTTACAGTGCCCAAAGAATTCACCTGTGAATTTCCTTGGTGACTTTTATAATTTACACTCTTGTCAGACTCAGAATGCCCTAAGGGCCTTGGCTAAATTTATCATCCCAACGGGAAACACCCAGGACCCCTTCTTTGCACTCTGGCCACCCAGGGTTTTCATCAGGAGGGTGACCATGACTCAAACAGCCTCCCTTCATGCAAGACAGCAAAGAGGTGTCAGCCTTTCTTCATATCTATGCTTAGGATGTGGGTAAGAGCAGAGAGGAGAGGACAGATCCTGCAGGCTGAGACACTGTGAGAAGAGGACCAGGGGAGGTTCTGGCAACAGGCTGGAAACTGTGAAAAAAGGTGGAGCAACTCCAATACAAGGCCCACAGATCTATGTATTTGTGCCTAAACAGAGTCCTGGCCCTAAAGGGACAAACACACTCAGATACTGTGTGACACTGCAGGAGTCAGGGATTAAAACACAGCATCAACTGGCTTTGGTTTTGCCTTTGTATGGGACAGGGGCCAGAAAATACCGTATGAATGTGTGTGTACACATGTGTGCATGTACAGGGAGAGGTCAGAGGTCAGTGCCAAGCATCTCCCATGTCACGCTCCATTGTACTTTTTGAGATGGGGTCTCTCACGGACCCTCGAGCTCACCGATACTGTCAATGAACTCCAGAGACCTTAGTCGTCACCTCTTCGGAGCTGAGATCACAGGCATGTGGCACCACACAAGGCTTTTCATATAGACTCTGAGAATCCAAATTAAGTCTCCGTACTGAGAGCCAATCGCTCCACGGGCATTTTGCTGCCTTGGATGCAGGGCTGGTTCCAGAAGTTCTGATGGTGCAGATAGTGTTGGGAGTGGGGTAATGGAAGGGGTTGGAGGTCTCTCTGTCATGGAGGCTGACCTCATATACTCGCTATTCAGGCAGTCTGGGCAGTCCTTTGAAGTAATAAAAGCAACAAGAAATCGCATTAAGGAAAAACTAGCTCCTTTTGATCAAGAGAATGAAATCTCAGGGTCTGGGTAGAGACCTCACATTCCAAGGTACCCAAACATAAACAAATGAATCCATTTGGGTCCACAAAAACACCCCCAGCCAAGCAAGGAACCCTCCCATCTCAGGAAGATGGGTTCACTTTAAGCCACACTAAAGAAATAGGGGGAATAATTATCTTTTTCCTGAGACAGTGTATTTTTTCTTCTCAGAAATCCCTCTAGCATATTCTCTAGGAGCCGTGAGGTTAGTCTGGGTTTGTCCTGAAAGATGGACTTATTTCTTGTATTTTCTCTTTTTCTTTCTGATGCAGGCCGGAGCCTAAGACTGCTTTTTCTGGTACTTTGAGCTCCTCTGATGCATCCTTTCCACAACCTAGCTGACCTCCATGCCTGCTTAACTCAAAAGGCCTGGCTTCTTCCCGTCTGTCCTCCAGTCTCCTCCTCCTCCAGGCAGCTGCTAAGATTTAGAGCTTGACAGCATTTGTGTGTTTCCTTCTTGAACAGGAATAAAATTGTCTTCTTTGAACAAATGTTGGCTTTGTAGGGTTTTCAGATGTTTCCTGCCTTTTAATTCTTTAATCAAAAGAGAAAACAGCCCTGTTCCTATACTCCTTGATGGTACATAAGATAGGACTGTCCAATTCCTACTGAGAGCTGAGAAGGCATAAGACTGGTGAGTGTTGCCAGCTGTAGACCTGAGTCTGCCAACCACGACTCTAGTGAGAAACTCTCTTATAGCACACAATGCCAACTCTGCCTCCTCCTTTTCACTCTCAAACCCAGACGCCCAGGGATAATGCAGGCTACTCACAAAGCAGGAGTAAAAAAATGGACCCATAGATGAGTCCTGTTTAAAAGTACAGTTTGTACTGATCAGGAAAGGGATCAAATCCTCAGATCCTTTTAAGGACTGAGAACCCAGACCACACTGAAAAGGTGTGGGCAGCTTCTAGCTGAAAGTAATTGCCAGCCCATTCTTCTTGAAGACTTCTATGAAGTCTTTAGTCCCAACAGCGAAGCTTGAGGGGGTGGTACATGCAAGGCCAGCTCTGCCCTGCCCTGCTCTTGTCTCTCCTTCCTTCCATACTGACCCATAGCCAAGCTTCTAGCTTCAGGAGAAACCGGGACAGGGCCCAGTCTGGCCTTCAACTCTAGCATCTGCAGGGTGTGCTGTCGGTGTGCTGTAGGTGTGCTGTAGGTGCTGTCGGTGTGCTGTAGGTGTGCTGTAGGTGTGCTGTAGGTGTGCTGTAGGTGTGCTGTAGGTGTGCTGTAGGTGCTGTAGGTGTGCTGTCGGTGTGCTGTCGGTGTGCTGTCGGTGTGCTGTCGGTGTGCTGTCGGTGTGCTGTAGGTGTGCTGTAGGTGTGCTGTAGGTGTGCTGTAGGTGTGCTGTAGGTGTGCTGTAGGTGCTGTCGGTGTGCTGTCGGTGTGCTGTCGGTGTGCTGTCGGTGTGCTGTCGGTGTGCTGTCGGTGTGCTGTCGGTGTGCTGTAGGTGTGCTGTAGGTGCTGTAGGTGTGCTGTCGGTGTGCTGTCGGTGTGCTGTCGGTGTGCTGTCGGTGTGCTGTAGGTGTGCTGTAGGTGTGCTGTCGGTGTGCTGTCGGTGTGCTGTAGGTGTGCTGTAGGTGCTGTAGGTGTGCTGTCGGTATGCTGTAGGTGTGCTGTCGGTGTGCTGTAGGTGTGCTGTAGGTGTGCTGTCGGTGTGTTGTAGGTGTGCTGTAGGTGTGCTGTCGGTGTGCTGTCGGTGTGCTGTAGGTGTGCTGTAGGTGTGCTGTAGGTGTGCTGTCGGTGTGCTGTAGGTGCTGTCGGTGTGCTGTAGGTGTGCTGTAGGTGTGCTGTCGGTGTGCTGTCGGTGTGCTGTCGGTGTGCTGTAGGTGCTGTCGGTGTGCTGTAGGTGTGCTGTAGGTGTGCTGTCGGTGTGCTGTCGGTGTGCTGTCGGTGTGCTGTAGGTGCTGTCGGTGTGCTGTAGGTGTGTTGTAGGTGTGCTGTCGGTGCTGTAGGTGTGCTGTAGGTGTGCTGTAGGTGCTGTCGGTGTGCTGTCGGTGTGCTGTAGGTGTGTTGTAGGTGTGCTGTCGGTGTGCTGTAGGTGCTGTAGGTGTGCTGTCGGTGTGCTGTAGGTGTGCTGTAGGTGCTGTAGGTGTGCTGTAGGTGTGCTGTAGGTGTGCTGTAGGTGTGCTGTCGGTGTGCTGTAGGTGTGCTGTAGGTGTGCTGTAGGTGTGCTGTAGGTGTGCTGTCGGTGTGCTGTAGGTGCTGTCGGTGTGCTGTAGGTGTGCTGTCGGTGTGCTGTAGGTGTGCTGTAGGTGTGCTGTAGGTGTGCTGTCGGTGTGCTGTAGGTGTGCTGTCGGTGTGCTGTAGGTGCTGTAGGTGTGCTGTAGGTGTGCTGTAGGTGTGCTGTAGGTGTGCTGTAGGTGTGCTGTAGGTGTGCTGTCGGTGTGCTGTAGGTGTGCTGTCGGTGTGCTGTAGGTGTGCTGTAGGTGTGCTGTAGGTGTGCTGGACAGAGCACGTATCAGAACTACCTGCTGGTTATCTGAAATCACAATAAGACTGAACTTAAACTGGGTATCTAGTGCTTGCCCTTGCCAGGTCGGCCACCCTACACTCCGCCCACCCCTTTCCCATGACTTCCTGCACCCTGGCATCTTCAGCCATACACAGTCTCTTGGGTAAGAATATTTTTTCCCTCTCCTGTGCATCCATGTTTTGAGTTGCTCAGAATTCATAGGAGTGAGATGGGTACAAGTAGAGACTGCCAGCTTCTCCATGCTTGGTTCCTTGGGCATATCCCATGGTCCAAGCATTTTCTCGCACCCTACCCCTCAGAAATAGATGTTCTTAGCCTGACTCTTCTAAGAGGTGTCCTCTAGCTCAAATTTATTCTCACCTCAAGTGGTGTGATGGAGATTTGAACCCTTGTCTGTGGATCCCAGGGAGTGAATGGACATAGATCTGGAAAGTTCCCTCTCAAAGTCTATTTTCTTTATAAATTAAGAAAGTAGTATTACAGTTCTACTCACCTCTCAGGGAGGACTCAAAGACATTATACTAATGTCACCACCTTGGGGCCTGGCATTTGTACAGAACTTGAAATACATAGGTATTTCCATTTCCAGTAAGCCCAAGGCCATCTAGAACCCTCAGCAGGGCAGTACAGCCTAGAAGCTCCTATTAGGCTGAAGCACTGGCTTTAGGGTCTCAGCTGAAGGCCCAGAAATCCTTACCACTCTGCATTGGCAACAGGAGGCCCCAGGTTACAACATCTCTAAGCACCAGCTTTGGTGTCTATAAAATGAAGGATAATTGTGTGTGGAGTCACGAGTCCATAGTTCAGTGGGATTTGAATGTTGAAGTTCCAAGGCCTAATGAGACTGTTCACGTCATTGTGTTAGCCTCATCTGTGGTTCTGGGCAATCACACCTTGCCCTCAAGAGGAGCTCAGTGTTCCTCAGACTCCCATCCAGGTGGTAGTGGACATGCCCTGTCTCTACCTGTGTGTAATACTTTCCTTACCCTTTCTCTGTCTTGTCACCTGATTCAGCTTTGTTTCAAAGTCTGAATGCAGCTCTTCCCAAGCTGCTGGCCCTTCTTCAAAGGATGGGCCAAGTTCTACATCCTCACACCCTCAGCAGCCCACTCAGCTTGGGCCATACTGCCTGGGGGTCCCAAGACAGAACCCCTGAATAGTTGGATTCGTCACTTTTTTTTTAGTCCCTCCCAGAGAAACCATGGCATGTGTGGTTTGAAAATCGGGCTGGAGAAAAAAAAATGTGTCCTAACAGTCATCTCTGAAGCTTCCAATATGTCCAGCTAGTAGAGTAACTAAGCATCTGATCTCTAAAGAAATGACTGGGAACAAGGGATATGAATCCCAACGATCTCCCAGGTCTCCCCTATGTGATTAGAAATACTATATTGCAAAAATTGGCAGGGAAGCCAGGATATAGGTGGTGAGGTAGGTGGCAGGCCCAGGTGGGAAAAGCAGTGTCTTCTTTGCACAAGGGTCTAGAAGAAGCTTAAGTTGTGAGACAGCACTGTTCAGACTGACAGTCACTTCCGAATCTCTCATGCTTAGACCACTATCTTCACAAGGCAGGTCTTCAGCAAACATTTAATTGTATGTGAATGAAAGGATGGGTGAATAGATGTGTGGATGGGTAGATACTTGGAGTAGTAGTCAGAGAGATGTACTGATGTTTGGTGGGTGAGTGGATAGATGTACCAGAGGAGAGATGTCCTGATGGTAGGTAGGTGGGCGGAACAGAGGGTTCAGAAATGTCCTGATGGTTGATGGATAGATAGACCAGAGGGTGCAGAGATGTCCTGATGGTTGGTGGGTGAACCAGAGGGTGGAGAGATGTCTTGATGGTTGGTGGATAGATGGACCAGAGAGTGCAGAGATGTCCTGATGGTAGGTAAACCAGAGGGTGGAGAGTTGTCCTGATGGTTGGTGGGTGAACCAGAGGGTGGAGAGATGTCTTGATGGTTGGTGAATAGATGGACCAGAGAGTGCAGAGATGTCCTGATGGCAGGTAAACCAGAGGGTGGAGAGTTGTCCTGATGGTTGGTGGGTGAACCAGAGGGTGGAGAGATGTCTTGATGGTTGGTGAATAGATGGACCAGAGAGTGCAGAGATGTCCTGATGGTAGGTAAACCAGAGGGTGGAGAGTTGTCCTGATGATTGGTGGGAGAATGGAGAGATGGATGTATCTCACATACAGGCTAACACAGCACTTCATCACAAAAAGTAGAGATTACACTGGGGAGAAGACAAAAGCAGTTGTGAGGCAGAGGGGAACAGTATATCTGAGCCTGTGCATGGCTTATGGGGAAGGAGGGAGATGAAGGGATTTAAACCTGGAATCAGAACCACATTAAAGAGACAGAGTCTACTTGTACCATCAAGCTCTCTGATGACATCCAGAGGGAGGGAAAACTGAAAAACAATGGCTCACCTCCTGGCTCAGAGGACTTGATAAGAAGTGTCCGGCTGTTCGGGTTGTACTTTCTACAAGGACATAAGAAAGGTGATAAGGGCTGGCGTCCAGCCCAACCCTTGCTTCCATGCTTTCCAAATGCTGAGGGACCTGTACCATCTTCTCGTCCATGCACGTCTGTGGAGCAGGAGTGGCTGCTGGGGAAGCTCCCACAGGTAAGGACTGTAGAATGGCGAGCAGTTGATTTTCAAGCCAGGAGCCCAGAAGGCAGGTTCTACCCCATTCATCCTGATCCTAACCCACCTGGGTGGGCCTAGCAGCAGGAGGCACCGCTTCTATCTGGGAGTGGGGAAGGAAGGCTCTTGCCTCTTCCTGACTCCAAACAATATAACTTGGCTCCCAATTCAGCTGAAGTGGCTTAAAACTCACTCAGCATTTAATAGAAACTGTGGGCCCACACATGCACATAGACATACTCCGTATCTTAAGGTTTGGCACACAGTCTCAGAAGTACACCCCATACCTATGGCGTCTTCATGTATTCAATCAGGTGTTCCTAGCACTTCAAGGATGTCATTTGATTTTTTTGTTTGTTTACTTATTTATTTACTTTTATTATTTAATGAAACACATCATAATTACATACAAATAATTATTTAAATTTATTCATTTGCTTATTTTGGTCTATTAAGATAGGGTCTCATGTAGCTCAGGCTGGACCAAACTCACTATGAATGAGGTAAGGATAACCTTGAATTCTGGCCCCTCCTGCTTTCACCTCCTGAGCTCTGCGACTACTGGCCAGGACCTCCAGGCCCCTCTCCCAGGCTCACTGTGTCTTGAAGAGCCCTCCAGCAGACTGAGGCCTCACAGAAGCACTGTAAGTGTGCACCTGCCCAGCAGCAGCTGCGCCGAGGCTGGGGGCTGCTTTGAGCCACAGTGAAAACTTTAAAAATCCATACAAGGTGCTCCCCACCCCCAAGGCGAAGGACTCTACTTGATCCCAAACACCAAAAATCTTTAAAACTTCCTCTTCCTCTTTCTCCCACCACTCAAATCCTGTATCCACCCCTCTTCTTTCCAGGGGAAGCAGGAGATGCCCAGGCCTCTGCCTTCTCGTCACAGACAGCCTCCGTCACCAGACAATTCATTCCCCACCATCATGGGCACAGTTTAGCCTTCAATTTTCCTGACTACCTCAGGATTAACTCAGTGAGACTTCCCTGGACCATTTAAGGGAGCATCACACTTCTTTCTATTCCCCAGAAATTGTAACCCGGACTTGGTTTTGTGATGCTAATTGCCTTATCTTCATAAATTCTACAGTCTTACATAATTTACCCGCATTGTAGCAGGATTTCCCAAGAATAAAAAAGCAGGTGCCGTCAATGGTAATTTGAATAAGAAAAGACATGTTAAGTGGGCCCTCTCTCACTAGTAATAGAAATTAATTAGCTTAGAGCGTTTGGAGGTTTTTGCTTTTTTTTTTTTTTTTTTTTTTTTTAAATGCTGTAACCTGTTATGCTTTCTAATTGTATGGAAAGAAGGTTTGATTTGATCACATTATTTGGTGACGGAGGGGTCTCTGTTTGGAGTCAAAGGTGCAGGAACAGTGGCAGCCAGAGGGTGGGAAGCCACCAGAGGCAGAGACACATTGAGAGCACAGGGCTTTGTAGTCAGATAAACTGAGTTTTGAGCTACTGTGAGCTGCTTGTTAGTTCTGTGACCCTGGACAAATCCATTCCCCTCTTTAAACATCAGCTTTTGCACTGCTTGACAGAGGCCTGAACCGGAGGAGGAAGCCTGGGGCTGAGCACAGGCTCTGGAGTTGAAGTTGGATGTAGGCTGGGGACTGTCATTCCATTGTTTTGTGACCATTCCCCAAAAATACCTTTAATTTTGAAAAACATAGCCTGTTATTTAAATGAAAGCAATGGGCTGTGGTGGCTCATACCTGTAACCCTAGCACTAGCCTGGGGAAGCTGAGATGGGAGAATTATGGTGAGTTGGAGGCCAGCCTGGGCTATCAATAACCCCACCCCGACCCCCCAAAAAACCTCTTATAATCTTGCTTGAATTGGCTCATTTCACCCACATAAAAATAACTTATCAGCAAGGACTCCAGCTTCCTGGAGCCTCACCCCTGTTTTGGAGCAGAATCCTCCTCTTCAGCTTGTCTGAGCTGGTCGTTTGTCTCACCACTGGCACCTGAAGCTCACAAGGACTGACTGACAGACCAATGTGCAAGGCTAGAATGGGGTCTGCTTCCCTCTGAGGCAGAACAAGCAAGAAGAGGAGGGCCTACATCTTGAACCTCAAGGGAGAAACAGAGAACGAATTCAAAATGGTACCAGTCTTTAATCTCTCAAAGCTCACCTCCAGTGATGTATATCCTTCAGTGAGGCAAGACCTCCTTAGTCTCCGGAACAATGTCACTAACCGGAGACCAGACATTTCTCATTTAAACACCACACCCTCCTAACTGTAAGTATATCTTTTAACAAGAAGTGGGGCATACACTGGTGTGGATAGCTGGAGATTTCAACACAGCCTTCTCATAGCTGGAGATTTCAACACAGCCTTCTCATGAGTCAGGAAAGATGTAGAAAATCTGAAATCTGAGCAACGCCATCAGCCAGCTTTACCTAATTCACAGCTGTGGAGCCTTACCTCAGACACCCACAGTGTGCACAGTCTTAACACCGAGACTGGTACGTGCAAGACCTTAATGTAAACTCCAGTAAACTGCAAAAGATGAAAATTAATGAAGTATGTCACCTAACAATGGTACATGTAGAGTCCTCAAAAATAATAACTTGGAATGTCCATTTATTTTAAAAAATCTCCACATAAGTCAAAATGGAAGATTGTGCTTCTACATTACATTTCCAATACAACTAAGAGATATCCCCAAAGGAAAATTGCCCCGGCCCTCGGGGATTCAACGAGACCTTAGGGAAGGGGGCAAACGAATGAAAGGACAAGAGACACAAAGGATGAGAGCAAGTCTGGGGTTCTGATAAAGCTCTGAAACTTTAATTTTGGGGGCAGTTTATAAGGACACAGCAAACCGGGAAGTTTGGGTGAGGGTCATTGCTTAGGGCTATCCCACTACTGAATCTTTATTGTCTAAGACCAGTCCACTGTCGTAACCGGCTCCCAGGAAATGCCAGACGTTCTTTAAGTTCCTGGGACCTGAGACCTGCGAATGTCCTTTCTTAACCTTGTACTGACTAGTCTTTCCAGAACAGCAGGTAATTTTCTGAGGTTCTCTTAGGACAGCAGGTAGTTTCCTGGGTTTAGCTCCCGGCAGAAAATAAAGAATTCTGAGCAAATGATAAGGATAACGAGTATGCAGTTTATCAGTATGCAAGATGTAGTGCAGCAGCACTCAGAGGGAAATCCAGCTCATGTGTGATTTACATACTCATCTCAAAAGCCTGGAGAGATGGCTCAGCGGTTATACGCACTGGCTGTACAGCAAAGGATCCAGGTTCAGTTCCCAGCATCCACATGGCAGTTCATAACTGTCTGTAACTCTGGTTCCAGGGGATCTGACCCCCTCTTCTGGCCTCTGAGGCACCAGGCATGCCTGTTGTACATAGACACAGCAGCAGGAAAAACACTCAGAAACGTAAAAATAGAAAGGAAGAAATCTTTAAATGCCCATGTTAGAAGTAAAGATTTCTACATAAAGGATCTAATTCTGCCTTCATGCAGTAGACAGAGTAGAGGAGATTAAATCATGATTTAAAATGGGAAGGAGATGGTAAAGACAAGAAATAAATGGAGGAGAAAAGCAAGAGAGTGGCAACTAAGTCAAATCCTTGCCTCTGGGAAGATTAATAAAAATTCAAAAATTGCAGGCAGAACTTATGACAGAGATGGAAAGAGGGAGAAAGAGATGAGGGAGGAGAAGGAGATGAGGGAGGAGAGGGAGATGAGGGAGGAGAGGGAGATGAGGGAGGAGAGGGAGATGAGGGAGGAGAGGGAGATGAGGGAGGAGAGGGAGATGAGGGAGGAGAGGGAGATGAGGGAGGAGAGGGAGATGAGGGGGAAGGAGATGAGGGAGAGGATAAAGGAGATAAGGAGAGAAAAGATGAGGGAGGAGAGAAGAGGAGAGAGAAAAAAGAGAAGAGATAGAGGGGCAAGGGACACCATTATTCATGGTTCAAGCATTAAAGGAAAGAAATCACTATTTTCTTAGTACATTTGACCACTTAGATGAAGTGGGTAAAGTTCCTTAAAAAGTGCACACAGCATTTCTAGTCCAAAATGGGAAGATTAAAGCAGGTGTGTGCTCATTTCAGACATCGAATTTGTAACCAAAACTTTCCCATGAGGAAAACTCTAGACTCAGTGAAGACCTGGTAAGTTTTTTCTTTAGATAATATCTGACAACAGATAATATCACAGCTGGATACTATCAACTGTATGCAAAGTCTTTCAGAAAACAGATTTGCCTGCAACAATCCCCAATTTGTTTTTTTTTTAATTTGATACTTTATTTATTTACACTTCAGATGCCATCCCACTTCCCCATTCCCCCCACCCATTAATCCCCTATCCCACCCCAATTTGTTTTGTAAAGTCAGCATAAATCTGGTACCGGAAGCCAGTATGTTTCATGAATATTAAATATAACATTCCTTAATGAAGTATTAACAAAATTAATTTTAAGATATATGGAAAGGAGACTAAATTTGAGCCAAGGGGGACTTGTTGCAGGAATCCAAGGTTGGTTTGATATTTGAAAAACAGTGACATCCAGCACATTACAAAGGGAAAGGGGAAAATCATCCCAATAGTGTAGAAGAGTCTTTCGAGAAACTCAGCAGCCATTCAAGTCCAGGAAACTCCCTTACCCGGGGGGCGGGGCGGGGCGGGGCCAGGGGCGGGGCGGGGCCGGGGCGGGGCCGGGGTGGGGGCGGGGTGGGGGCGGGGTTTGTCGATGAAAATAGTAACAAGTACACAGCAGCAGCAGCAACTGTAGCAAGCAGTGAGATGCTGAGCACTCTCCAGGCAGTTCTAAGAAGGAGGATGTATCTGCCGGCTCTGACTTTGTCCTGGCAGGCAGGGAAGGATCAGTCTAATGCTGGGAAAGAATCAAAACCGTATTTAGTAATGGTAGGGCCATTTATGTTGAAGCTGTTAATTTTTTTTTTTAATTTTTAAATCATTCAAGGAGACAGGAGAGATGGCCCAGTAGCTAAAGGCAGTTGCTGCTCCTCTAGAGGACCTAAGTTCAGCTCCTAGTGCTCATGCTCAGAAACTCACAACAGCCTGTAACTACAGTTTCAGGGAATCCAACATCCTTTCTGCTTCCAAGAGCAGCACATGCGTGCACATATGCCCACACGCAAACATGAAAACTAACTAAAAATACAGTTAAAATTTATTCAAACCAATAATATTAATTTATCAAGAGAACTAGTTTCAAAAAAGGCTATCATACAAAAATGTTTCTTTATATGCAGCAAAAATTCAGAAATTTCAATTTATAACATGAAGCAAAAAATATTTAAGAATAAATGTAGAAAGAGATATCCAAACCCATATACTAAATAAAAATTACAAAATACTGAGTTAAATAAGTGAATACTTAACTAAATAGTAAAGAATTTATGTCTGGTAATCCTAATGTGAAAATACATTTCTCCTCCAGAATGGATGCACACACACACACACATACATACATATCCCCAATAATAGACATTTTTCTAAAGATTCGTATTTTTAAATATTTAATCATATATATGCATATGTCTTTGTGTGCGAGTGCATGTGTGCAGTTACACTTCTAAGCCAGAAGAGGGCATCAGAGTTGCAGATTGTTGTGAACCTCATGATGTGGGAGCTGGGAACTGAACTCTGGTCCTCTACAGGAGCAGCACATGCACCTAACTGCTGAGCCATCTTTCCAATCCTCCAATCATATATTAAATGGTTTCTAAATAAACTTGACAAGCTGTTTCAAATATATATGATACTGCCAGGGATATGGAATAACCCAAACAATCTTGAAATTATACAATCACACACACACACACACACTGTGAGTACATTACTTGGTTTCAATAATTACACAAAGCTCATAGGGTATAGTAATGAAGATAATGAAAAGAGTAGACCCTTAAAATCATAAAGAAAAGAGAGTCCAAAACAGATCACATAGACAGCTCTGTGGGTTTTAACAAAACATCAACACAATTTGACATGGATGTGAAAGTCTCAAGAAGTGGTACTGGGGGAAAAAAACTCTAAAAAAGCAAAATAAAACAGCATGAAAACACACCCATACATGCTCACACACACACACACACACACACACACACACACACACACAAACTGACTTGACTGGATTTAAGATCGGAATGTGCTAACTCAGACTTACGAATCTAAGGAAACGTTAGTGATGATCTTTGTAACCTAGGGTAAGACAATAATATCTTTAGCATCCAGGCCACACTGGACTCTTTATTTAGGAGCCTCAGTCAAGCTGGGAGAAGCCAGTCATCAGAGAACATAACTGACAGATTGAACTCTGTTGAAATTTTCAGCCTTGCTCATCCTAAGATGAAAAACACAAGCCCAAGACTTAGGAGAAAATATTCTTAGTCATGTGATTGTTTATGGAAAAGTCAAGGCTAAAAAGGCACACCACCTGGGCGACTGAGCAAGACGCTTATAGGATATATACTTATCACAAAAAATCATGCTTGAATACACAAAATACAGGAAAAGTTGTTGGATATCAGTAATCATGAGAAAACCGTGATACCACTCGATACCCAGTAAATAACAAAAACTCAAAAGCCAGAAAACATCCATCTTACTGAGCGTGTGGAGACCCTAGAATTCTTTACAGTTCTGGGGGACAGAACACTCTGAGCCAGGTGGTAAGAAAGCAAACGCTCACTGTAAGGTCCAGACAGTCCACTCCTCAGGTATTTACCAAGATGAATAAAAACATACATGTCCTAAAAAGACTTAGACATGGGTATTCTTAGCAATAACATTCATAACAGCCCCAAACTGAAAATACCTCAAACATCCAGTAACAGGTAGATCAATAATACATGGTGATGTGTTCACTCTATGGAGTGCTGGTCAACCAGAAACAAGATTTAGCTGCTGATGTACACAACAGCTCAAACGAGTCTCAGAAGCATGTTGAGCAGTTGAGGTTGGCTCTCAACCTTCTAATGCTGGGACCTTATAATACAGTTCCTCCTGCTGTGGTGACCCCCAACCATAAATTTATTTTCGTTGCTACTTCATAACTGTAATTTTGTTCCTGTTATGAATTGTAATGCGACCTCTGTGAAAGGGTCATTTGACATCCCCATCCTCAAAAGTTGAGAATGTTGAGACTCTAGTAGTGAAATTCAGAACAGTGGATCCTTGCAGTCAATATAAACTGGGTAGATGAGAAAAAAAAAAAGTAGGAATGTCTTAGAAACATAGAAAAATCTTAGAAACACCTTAACTGAGATGTTCGTTTCATGAGTACGCACACATGTCAAAACTCATCACAGTATGTGGTTACAACCTATGTGGTTTACCATACATAAATTCTGCTTAAGAAAAAGAGACATAAAAAAAAATCTTGCCAGGTGTGGTAGCTCACAGCTGTAACCCCAGCACACTAGTAAACTGAGGCAGAAGGATCATCGTGAGTTGGAAGCGAAGCTGGATTACATAGTATGTTCCAGGCCCAGCCTGGACTACAGAGAGACCCTGTTTCAGGAAGGAAGGAAAGAAGGAAGGAAGAAAGGAAGGAAGGAAGGAAAGAAGGAAGGAAGGAAGGAAGGGAGGGAGGGAGGGAGGGAGGGAGGGAGGGAGGAAGGAGAGGAAGGAGAGGAGAAGGAAGAAGGGAAGGAGGGAGGGAAGGAGGGAGGGAGGGAGGGAAGGAGGGAAGGAAGGAAGGAGGGAGGGAAGGAGGGAGGGAGGGAAGGAGGGAGGGAGGGAAGGAGGGATGGATGGAGGAAGGGAAGAAGGGAAGGATGGATGGATGGATGGAGGAAGGGAGGGAGGGAAAGAGGGAGGGAGGAAGGGAAGGAGGAAGAGAAAGAAAAACAATGGGGAGATCTTGTTGCAGAGACTGAATTTGGAGAAGTTGATCTTGAAAGAGTGGTAAGCCAGTCCCTCTGACTCTCTACCTGCATGACAGCTGGTATTCCAGGCACACACCATCATACCTGATTTATGCAGTGCTGAGCCTTGAACTTAGGCTTCCTGCAGCTAAACATGCAGTCTCCTAACTGAGTTGCACCTCCTGCCTCAAGGCATTTTTCTCTCAGAGCTTCTGTGGGTCCAGAGTCCTGGCCTAGCTCAGCCCAATTCCCTAATTCAATGTCACTCTGGGTTGTCTATCTGTTGGTAGGGCTTTATTTTCAGAGTAAAATTCCACTGGGGAAGAGTGTGCTCTAAGGTGCAAGTCAAGGGTGTTAGCTGAAGTCAGTTCTGCTGCTCTCTGCCAGGTTTGGGTGTGTGTGTATGTGTGGATGTTGTCTTAGATAGGGTTTTAAAGCTGTGAACAGATACCATGACCAAGACAAGTCTTATAAAGGACAACATTTAACTGGGCTGGCTTACAGGTTCAGAGATTCAGTCTATTATCATCAAAGCAGAAGCATGGCAGCACCCAGGCAGGCATGGAGCAGGCAGAACTAAGAGTTCTACATCGTCATCTGAAGGCTACTAGTGGAAGACTGACTTCCAGGAAGCTAGGATGAGGGTCTTAAGCCCACACCCACAGTGACACACCTATTCCAACAAGGTCATACCTCCTAACAGTGCCACTCCCTGGGCCAAGCATATTCAAACCACCACAGTTATTTGTGTCCACAAAGTCCATTGGAGAGAGAACAGTCCTGTCACCAAGACAGCAATAGCCACCCTCTTCAAGAAACAACTCACAATTACACACACACACACGGAACATGAATAGCAGAAGACAGAGGTCCCAGGGATTCCCCCAGCCTGCCCATCCAGTGCCCCGGATGTCCATGTCTCTGGTTCCTCACCTCTGTTCTTCCCCATTCTAGAACAACCTTCGCCATTCTCCTGAGGCCAGCATTCTACTTCCTCTTCAGGTCAGTTTCTTCGGTGAAGCCTTCACTTTCCCTTCCTTCAAAGATAGCTTCCCATCACATTTTCTAAAACATTCTGCTTTAAAACCTGTGGTAGCTTCCAGCAGATGCTGGCCCCTGACCATGAGTAGACTTCAACAAGATCTTAGACAATGTCCAGTGCAATCCTTGTGCACACGGTCTTGTCTAGATCAGTAGTTTTCAACCTTCAAAACAGTTTCTCATGTTCTGGTGAGCCACAACCATTAAATTATTTAATGGCTACTTAATTTTTAGCTGCTTAATTTTGCTACTGTTGTGGATCGTAATGAGAATATATCTGATATGCAGGATATCCGATATGTGACCCACAAAGGGGTTGAGAACGTCAGGTTGAGAACTGCTGGTCTAGACTTAGTACTGGGGAACAAACCTAGAAAAAGGTAAGCCCCAGCCTTGGGAAAGGTCTTGTGCAGCAACTGGAAGGCATAGAAAAGATTAAGACCTCAAGCTCCACCCCAGACTGTCCCAACTGTACCCACCCAGTATGAAGCTCAAGAGACTGCGCTTAGAACCACCCTCAGGTGGTTCTGATCCCGCCAAGGTTTGGAACCCTAGGTAAGACCCATCTCATCAGGACATAGATGGTCTCTGAGAAGACAGGCATAAGCTTTGGTGAAAGTCTGGTTTTGCCCCCTTGAACTAGCATGGCTAGTAGAAATGATGTCTCTGGGTCTGGGCTACTATCCCTAAACAGACAAGGCCCTGTCCCTCACAGGGCTTCACCAGCTTCTCCTAGAACCAGCTTCTTCTTGCTCTGAAGTCTCAGGACAAGCACCGTTTCTCTACCACAAGGCTTAAAGCCCAGCTCCCTGGGGGGCAGGAGGGGACCACCACCCACCTTTTCCATGGCTGCCTCTGAGTACTTTGAATTTCATTAAAGCAATTTCAAATGGAATTAAAAGGGTTTAAAATTAGACCCTAAACTCTAACAATTAGTGACGCAGCGACCTGCCATCAGCTGAGCCACAATAGACCTGTGTGGATTAGTACGTGAGCACAATGCACCCTCCAGATTTGCATGTGTTATTACAATAAACGGCTTTTAATAAAATGAATATTCTTAATTACCACTGCATTAATAAGCTGCAAATTAGTCATCATTAAAGGTCCCACAGTGCCTCCCAACCTCCCTGAGAGTCACCAGGAGGACCTCACCAGTCCCCTGCTTCTACACCCTCCAGGCCTTCTGACACCTCCTGGGTGTGGGTGAGTTGGCCTTGGGGATCTCCCCATTAGTCTCAAGCCAGGGGTTTGAATACTGTGTCTGTTAGTCCAGCCTGGGGCAATGCCAGGCCAGCTCAGGTCATTCACACACATTGATCATGTCAACTCTTCACCTCATTATCTGTTCCTCAGGCACCATGTGAACACTGGGGACATGCGCTGAAGTCCCAATCCCTCTGCTCAACCTCTCGAAGTTGGGGGACAGGTTCAGTTAAGGCATCCTTCCTTCTAGGAAGCTGAGTGCTGCCTGAAGACAGGATTCCAATCATCCATGCAGGCGGACCAGCCATGCTGGCAGGGAGGGAGGGAATGAGGAGGCCTGGGAGAGAATCTTCTTAAGAAATAATCTGTCTACATGTCATTGCCTGCCCTCTGGGCCTCAGTTTCCTCATATGTACAAAGAGACACTGTGCTCGAGCAGCCCATGGCACTTCTCTGTAAAGGGCCACATAGGGACTATTTTAAGCTGTGTGGATGACAGGCTCCCTGTCACAACTGCTCAACCTGGTAAACAGAAAGGAATCAAGGTGTCTGTTGTCAGTGAGCCCTGGGTCTTGGCACCTAACAAATCCCTGGCATGGCTGAGGAGATGACATAGGGGATTAGGGCTTTTGCTGCAAAAGCATAAGGACCTTAGTTCAAATCTCTAAGCCCCCACAGACCCTACCTCTAGTTGGGAGCTACTAACAGTGTCAGTTGCTAGAAGGAGGAAAGACAGTTTGCTTTATGGGTGTGGTCTTGGTAAACTCTGTAATCTAACCCTCTGTGACCGGATGGAGACAGGAGGGTCACTGGGGCTTGGTGGCCAGCAGCATTGCTTCGGGTTCAGTGAGAGACCCTGTCGTAGGAGACTGAGACAGAGAGTGGTAGAGTGTAAGGCAAGCAGACCATGCCACCGGACAGAACTGGTAAGGGCGAGCGGGCTCAAACTCTAGGGAATCTCCAAATTGAGAACTGTAGGTGTGGAGCCAGCTCCCTGCCAAACTACCTGATCTGGAACATGCAACCATGACACCCCACTGAGAGGACAATGATAGTCAGTCACAGAGCATAAAAACCTGTGGAGTTCTCCAAGCTAATGAGGTATTTAGATAGGCCCCAAATGTTTAAGCAATGTTTCGTTCCCTTCCTGGGCATTCCTTTCCACAAAAGAGAATCCCTGGTTCACCCTGAGTCAGATGTATGCATTCAAATTCTCCATCAAATAAAACAGTTTGGACAAACAAAAACTGTTCCTTCATCTAGAATCACCATGGGGAAGGTAAAGGTACGGGCAGGCCTTCATCATAAAGAGCTGCACCCAAATCTCTGGGAAAAGGCCTTCTCTCTTCCAGTCCCTTCTTACTCTCAACACTCACTTGGAACCAAACCAGATTCAGCCCCTGTCTTGGGCTCAACCATCCCCTTCCTGGCTGTCACATAGATGCCCTGAGGGGAAGCCATACTTTGTCCCCAACTCCCAGTGATACCCCAATGGCGCCTAGGTACACGGAAAACCAGGAAACACAGCATCCATCTCAGACTCCTCTGTTTCTCATCCAGGTAAAGATGGCCTGGGACCCTCATTATGGACTGCATTTTGCCTTCTCTGAATGGCTTACCGGAAGTGTTCAGGCACCCCAGTGGTGAGGCAGACACGCAGCCTAGCAGTAGAGCAGGACTCATAACTTTCTTTTCTGGTATCCAATCATCACACACACACACACACACACACACACACACACACACACACACACACGCACACCGTGCAAGCACAGGCCATTTAGATGGCATTGTAGACTGTTTCATCGTGGGATGAATTTGTACAAATGAGACAGAAAGGATGTGCTTTCCTTTCTTGTCTTATACCACACACACCAGCCCATATATGCATGCTCACACACATGCACCAACACATATGCACATTCTTGTACACCATAGTGAACTAAACAACCACCAAAGATGTGAGAACTATCTATTTGGCAACAGTTTTGCAGAAGGGAGTTAGTGACTGATCTTGAGATGAGGCAGTACTGGATTCCCTGGATGGGCTATAAAGTTAATCATAAGTGTCTTTTTTAAAAGAGGCAGAGGCCTGCTCCACAGGAAGACATGCCTGATACTGTAAATATGAGCCCTAGCAGACTGGACTTCGCTAAATGCACATAATATCAAACTGCCTGCAAGTCTGGGCAACTCTCAGTCCTCATCAGAGGCGTTTCTGTGTACAGTGGGTGGCAGTTAATACATCACAGAAGCGGGTGAGAAGATTGTAAAAGAACAAGGTTTGGGGAGGACTGGGACAAACAGGAGCACTGTACTCATGAACTAAGGGCTGGCCGCTGTGGTTGCCTGCATAAGACTCATACAAGATCAAGCCAGTCAACATTCTAGCATGGCTGAGGCAGCCCTAGTTAGGAGCTTCTAACAGTGAAGGGTGCTAGAGGAAGGAAAGCCAGCTTTCCTTAGGAGTGTGGCATCTGATAGGTCGACCGTGTTCCAGTGGACAGCCCCTCCCCCACACCCACCCGTGCACACATGCACATGTGCACACATGCATACATGCATTAGCAGAACTAATGGGATTCAGTGGGTGTTTGTTTGTTTCTTTGTTTGTTTGTTTGTTTGTTTGTTTTAAGTGAAGATGGATGTAGAAATGAGGACTGGAAATCTGGGAAGAGCTAGAAGGGGAAATGGAGGGCAAATATGATCAAAATATATCATACCTGTGTATGAAATTCTGAATAACTTTTTAAAAAGAAGCAGAGAAAATTTACACAGAAGAGGAGAGGGCAGAGGTGGAAGCTTTAAACCCACAAACATCCAATATGCTGTCAGCCACCAGGAGTGGGAAGAGGCAAATCCCAAGCCTTAGGAGGATGTGTGGTCCCGCTGGTACACAGATGGACATGAACTAATTCCTGGGTTTTAGAACTGGAAGATGACACACTGTTGTTTTAAGCCACCAAGATAAGCAGCTTTGTTACAGCCGCCAAACAAAAGTAGTCCACACTGCTTCCTTCCATTGAAATCATTGATGGTTCTCAGTAACAATCAGCTACAAATGAGAAGTAATAGAACTAAGAACCCTTCACAAGCACTCCTGCACCACGGTGTCTTTTGAGACAGATAAATGGGTGTATACATTGCCTTGGGGAGTGGGAGGAATCGCAGAAACAAGAGTGTGGTGCTTTTTTTAATCTCAGGAGGCAGCTTATACAAATGGGACAGGGTCAGAACTCAGATCTTCTTGTTTCTGGTCTACACTGCCTCAGTCCAAGCTGAAGGCTGGATCCGACACACACACACACACATATACGTACGCGTTTCAGCAAAACTGGAACTCTGAGAGGGCTGGGGTCAAGTTAGATTCCAGGAAAACAGTCCCTACAAAAGGATACTGCTCAGAGATGACTTGAATCCAGTTGGTGAGGGTTTATGTTGTGTCCACCTCTGTTGGAGTGGCTGACAGACTCCACCTGAAGGAGGCTTCTGTTTGGGTACTGGTAGATTCCCTGAATGTTGAACCCAGTCTGTAACCAGGGCAACATTTCAGGGAACTGGTTCAAAATGTGCAAAAACCCAGGCAGACTTTCTGATTGGCTAGTTCAAAATTTCTTCTACCATAACACACAACTGGAGAGCCCAGGCAGCTGGCGCCCCAACAACCTCGCAAGGCACGAGTAAGGAGGAGCAGCCGGAGAGGGGAGATTACTTTATTCCAAAGCTCTGTCTTGTAATCAGAATCATGACTGTGCCAGTGAGGAATCCGCCAAGGTAGACCATCATCGATTGCCAAACCCAGATGAGTTTTTTAATCCAGCATCCTCCAAGGACCACAGATATATTGATTGAGAGCGATGAGCAGCCCACACCAAGAAAGGCTGATATAAACAATTTATTAGACCTTTAATCCAAGCACATTTATTTCCAGAAATCCCAAGCGACATACCGCGTGGGGTTCTGAAGTACAAGGACTTGACTACTTAGTCTCAAAGCTTATTAGAAAGCAAATTGTAACCAAGACAATGGGGTGTTTGCATAGGTTACATAGAGGAGCAGAAGAGAGTTAGGAAAAAAGATCTACACAGATATGTTCAGAGGGGACTGAAGAGACAACTTAGCCCTTAAGGGTGCTTGCTGCTCTTTCAGAGAACCAGAATTTGACTCCCAGCACCTGTGTGGGGGTGACTTAAAAACTACCTGTAATCCTAGTTCCAGGACATCTGATGCCCTCTTCTGGCCTCCACAGGGACTGTACTCACGTGCACATACTCACATAAAGATTAATTAAATTAAATTACAAGTTGATTACAATTGCAGTTGATTTTTTGACAAGACCACTAAGATAATTAAGTGGAGGAAAGACCAGCTCTTTTTAACGAGCAGTGATGGGCTGACCAGACCAGCTCTCCTCAGCAGTGGCTGTGTGCTGACAGGCTCTCCTCAGCAGCTGTGATGGGATTCAGCAGCAATGGAATGACCACCTCCCCTCAGCCTCTGCTTCACACCATAGGCAGAACAGCTTGAGAGCTCAGAGAAAAGGTGTATTTTAAAACTATAAGCCATAAAGGGGGTGTAACTGTCTAAAGGACGTCTATTCGGGATATAAAAAGAGCATCTGCAACTTGATAAGGAAACTGCCAAGAGGTGAAAGAGTTGATCAAGCACTTACAAACACACACACACACACACACACACACACTATGATATCTATTTATCTATATCTCTAATATATATATATATATACGCACATATATGTATATATATGTGTGTATATATACATATACATATATATATATATATATATGTATATATATATATATCATATCACACGCATGTATGTGTGTGAGAGAGAGGGAGAAAGAGACCTAGAAGATGCAAATTAAAACCTAATTGAAGGCAAGGTACAACACACCAGCAATCCCAGTGTTTGGGAAACTGAGGCAGGAGGCTCTCAATTTTAAAGGCAGTCAAGTTCAAAGTTGTAGGAGAAGCTAAGGTGGGAAGAGTAAGAAGAGGAAGAGGGGGAGAAGGGAGAGGAGGAGCTAGGAAGGAGAGAGATGAGAGAGGGGAACATGTTCACATGTCTCCTGTAGTCAAAGGTAGTTAGTATATCTAGGTTGGGTATTGGGTTACACCTCTGACTGAGTGGGCATCTTGTTATTGATCATTACCAAAAATATAAGCCTTTGGATGATCTAAGCATTAGCATCTCATTTGTACGGAGCCCGGGTGGTTGGCGGGATGGTCTTGGCAATGCCCAGCCTTACGGAGACATCATGGAAGATTGACAGAGCTATCTCCCACACTGGCGTCTCCTGGGTGGCAGGGCTGGTGTTTCTGACTGGCCATTTCTAGCTGTGGAGCACATGTGGCCTCTAGCCATGGAACATGGCGGCTGAGCTAGGCAGAGCCGCTGCAGCTTCGATAATCAGCTTGACCAGGGGCCGTTTTAAATAATTACTTCAACACAAAGTGAGACCTGGACTCAAAAGAAAAAGAAAAAAAAAACATTGAAAATACCCCAAGGGTAAGTGGACAAACTGAGATACAATACATACAACTGAAATGAGCCAACATGTAGCAAGAGAGAAATCATACACATAATATATACTGTAAATGCATGTGTGTTGTGTTCTAGTAGACGGTGTTCATCTGTACTGATGGAAATCACATCAGCACTTGGCTGAGAAAAATATGTAGAAATGAAGTTCATCTGAGCAAAGACATGCAGGTACTGTTTGAAGAGATGGAAATGTAATATTGGTTCTATCAATGTGTGTGTGTGTGTGTATGTGTGTGTGTGTGTGTGTTTATCAAAACTCAAGTTGGTTTCTACTGACATATGTAATCCATTACCTTAATACTGTGCTGAAATTTATTTTAATATATGAATACTGTGGGGTTCTAATAATTAATTTCTAAATCTTCCCCCAAAGAAATTTGTGGGAAAAGAAAACACTGCCTCAGACAAACACATAAAGTCAAATTCACTTCTAGATATTGCTTTTCTCCTATTACGTTCTCAGCCATGCTCACCCACTGGCCTGTGCTCACCCCTGCCATGCCCATGACAATTCTGAAACCTCCCAGGATCTGTTTAGGGTAACACTGAGGGGTTTGTGGAGTGTGAGAGCCACACTCAGCTTTGAGTGTAGAATCAGCTGGACAGGGGGTACCAGGCCTGATTACTCTGGTCCTTCTTGAGCTCTTCCCAGCTATCATGACCTCTCCCTTCCGTCTACTCCCATGGCATCCAAAAAGTCCTTTTCCATTAGCTCACATCTGTCTGTGATAGCCTTTTGTCAGTGTTGAGGAGAGGGTCACAGATCCATGTTGTCACCCCCCTGTACTGAAGGTGATGCCTTAGTGTTCTAAGGACCTTTTAACTCAGGCGAACTTGGGATTCTTTTGTCTTTGATGGGGAAAAATAATTTTGGAACCAGCCAGTATGAAGCAGAGTTGGAGTTTCATTAAAAAGCGTTTTAATATAGTTCCTAAGCAGGGAGAGTAAGAGAAAGATGCTCAGAAAGGAAGACACACCCTGTGGTGTGCGCATGGCTTCTCAAGAATCTCCCAGCCCTTCACTGTCATCACATAGTCACGGATGCCATTTTAGTGAATGTTAAAGTTACTGTCTTCTGAGAGCTGGAAGGAATCTAAATGAGATAGCAGGGTGACTCCTGAGGCCGCCTGGCAGGATTGTAATGCATGGGCCAGAGGAATTCAAGAAGGTAGGAAGAGTCTTTACTGAAAACCAAGCTAACTTCTTGTTCGAGATCCTCAGGAAGCTGAGGTCATGTATTTTCAGCCCTTAAGTCAAATTTGTTGTTAGTGTAACATTTAAAGAAAAAAAAATCTATATATGAAAAATATCATTTCAATGTCCACCATCCCCAGCTGGCCAGAATGTCTCCCATACTCCAGGATGGAGACTCCTCTCCCTCCCCGTGTCCCTTCCATTTGTCATTCTCCTGGATCCTCCTGTCCTGCCTCACTTTATCTGTTGAGTTTGTGTCACTCCCCTGCCATCCCATCTGGTGTTGCAACCAGGTCCTCCAGTTCATCGTCTTCAGGGCTGGGCAGGAGCCGATTAGGATTTGCTGGAACAGGAGGCATCCTGCAGAACAGTGCCCACCTCTCATCAGCACACAGCTGCCTACTTATCCTGTGCCCCGGCCATGCCCAGGGTCCCCAGAGATCTTCGGGAATCAAGCAGGCCTTCCCTAGTTCCACCTTTTGAGTAGGAGTGCAGGGGAAGGGCTGAAGTACATTAGATCGGTGCTTAATCCCAACTCCCCTAAAGCACAGACAAATCTAAAGTGAATATTGATGACTTTACAAAGCCCAGTGTTTGGTATGCACTGAAAAACCGTCGTGTATTCCCTAAATAGTTCGTTTTGTTTTCGAAAGTTCTAAAAAACTCGCTGTATTGAAATGCATGTTGTTGCATCGATTTTTCTAAAATACACCTTGTTATCTTTTCTTTGGTAATTGGTGACTGGTAATGACTTTGGCAATTTAACATGTTCTTGCAGACACTTTTCCCATTCCCCTTGATAACTGAAGTCAGGAGCGAGGGCCTGTCTGTCAATCTCTGACGCCTGTCAGCCTGCGTGATTGACGGCTTTTGGTCCCACAATAGAGACCATTTTTGCAGCCCCCATCCTGTTATTCCCCCCTCCTTTAATACTTGTGGGGGATGGTGTTTGCTTTATAATCTGCGTTTAAAATCCAACTTGGAATGAGGCCAACTCCAGAGAAATTATCACAATGTCTTGTTAGCTTTACATCAGGAAAATTCCCGGGAGAGTTCTTTAAGCTATGATTCCACCTTCTGAAATTACCTCTGCTCAAAAATCTAAGCTTCATCCTTCATCCTGATCCCTTCAAATTCCAGGAGAAAGGCTGAGAGGTCTGCCCAGCCGTGTTCTAATAGAGGGCAGGACCAGGGGGACGGTGTGCATCTGCGGTGAAGCCCAGGCATCCTCCTCCCGGGTCCTCAGTATGTAAGCCCCCACATAATAAATGTGGTCTGTAAGCTGGTGATCAGCAGAAGGGCCGATGCAATGACTTTGCTGGGCAATTATATTCCTCAAAATCAGGGTGGGCAGGAACCTCTCCCATCTAAGACAAGCATCAGCAGGCTCCCCTGAGCTGCATCTGGTCACATGATTGGAGAAAAAGTTCTTGATAAACAAGGAAACTGCAAGATTCATGAGGGGCAAGGATTTAAGTGGTAATGTGTTTCCCTGTGCCTGGGAACAGCTTGAGGTTCACAGGTCTACTTTAGAATCTGGTCAAATGTGACTACCCCCTAGAGCAGTGGTTCTCAGCCTAGAGGTTCCTAATGCTGTGACCCTTTAATATGGTCCCTCATGGTGATTCTCCCAGCCATAAATTATTTTTGTGGCTACTTCATAAATGTAGTTTTGCTACTGTAAATATCTGATAGGCAGGAGATCTGATATACGACAGCTGTGAAAGAGTCATTGCAACCCACAGGTTGAGTCCCACTGCCTCGGAGGGGAGGGAATAAAAGTCCTTCCATACACAAATCCTCATTGAGGTCTCCGGGGATTCCCTGGTCTGTGCCTGGGAGGTGGCGGTTCCAAGCCTCTGCAGTACTGGGTGCTGACTTTGGGGTGACCCTGGATGGGAGCCGCCTCCAGGGAGTATGGCTGGAAGGGGAGGCTTCTAGTCAGGTCTAAACCTGAAACTGTTCTCAGCCAGGTTCTTTCAAAGTAGAGGCTGTAGGCAGGTGATAGAAGGTTTAGCAGACCCAGGGCCACAGGACATGAAGACTGGAAATTTCATCAAACTGAAAAGCAAAGCAGCATCAAGGGTCCCAAGGAAAGAGGCTTGGCGGATCCATGGTAGCCAGTTTCCAAGTCGCTTATAGAAAGACACCTCTAGGCCCCTCTGTCTCCATTCATGGCACATCTTGGGAATAAAAGCCTTTCTTAAAGGAACCCAGAAAAGAAAAGACAAAAAGTTCAAAAGTTAGTCTTATCCCCTCCTTGCTCATTGCCCACAAAGGACTGTCCACACGGCTGCTCTCAGTCTTAAAACCTGGAAAGTTTATTACAAGTCATTTTCATCTTCACTGATCTAGTTATAGTTGCAATTGATGGGGCAAGTGTCATGCTGTAAATATATCATCCTCATCATCATTATCATCATCACAGGTCATGTTAATCATCCAGGGAGGGAGATGGGTATGACAGGCAGAATATTTGGTCTCTATAGGAAGCCACATCCTTAATCCTCAACATTTGTAGCTGTGTCACCTTGTGCAACCATAGAGATTTTGCAAGTGATTAAGTCGGGAACCCTAAAAGGGATGGTGGTCCAAATTGTGTGGCTGCCTCTAATGTGGTCAGGGTGGTTGTAAGAGAAAGGGAGGAGACCAGGGCCGGAGAAGAAATGAGCCAGTGAGACCGATGGAGGCATAAGCCAATAAATGCTGGGGACAGAAAGAAAGAAAGAAAGAAAGAAAGAGAGAGAGAGAGAGAGAGAGAGAGAGAGAGGGAGGGAGGGAGGGAGGGAGGGAGGGAGGGAGGAAGGAAGGAAGGAAGGAAGGAAGGAAGGAAGGAAGGAAGGAAGGAAGGTCTCTTCTCTAGAAAGACACCATGGTCTCAGCCTCAGCAGACACACTTGGGACTTTGGAGCTGCTCAATCTGAAATGCTGGTGTGTTCAGTCACCACATTGGTGGCATTTGGGTACAACTACCTTTAGGATTAAATATAACACGGTTTTTCAACCTTTTCTTCTCAGATACAGGCGTAGGATCTCACTGAGTTTATATGACTTTTCCTAGAGCTCTGACATTTGCAACTGCATTCAACCAAGTCTGGTTTTAGGATTCCAGAAGCTTAACCATCCTACCACAGGCTTCAGTGGGCCCCAGACACATTATCAGACACACATCCTGCTTCTCTTCTTACAGCATCTTCTGCCCAGAACAGCCTGACCTTCCTCTCCTTATGCCATGGACATCCCAGGGATGAGCTTCCCAAAAGAGGGGTTTCTTCAGAAAGAATGCAACAAACCGCAAGCATTCAAGCTATTACAAAAGGAAACAAACTAAGTCTTCCTAATAAGATGGCACCCTCTGCCCCCACCCCTGTCTTACAGTCTAAGAAGATGGTTCACTCAATAAGCTACTTGCCATACAAACCTGAGGACCTGAGTTCACAGCCCCACCACCCATGTAAAGCCAGGCACAGAGGTGTATATGTCTTAAACCCCAGCACTGGAGACCAGAACCAGGAGGATCCCTGGAGCTGATCAACCAACCAGACAGTCTAGCCAATGGATAAGTTCTAGGTTCAATGAAAGATTCTACATTAAAAATAAGTGGAAGCCAGGCAAAGGTGGCACACTTTTTTAATCCTCAGAGAGGCAAGTGGATCTCTGTGAGTTCAAGGCTAGCTGGTCTACAGAGAAACTTCCAGGGAAGCCTGGGCTACAGAGAAATCTTGTCTTGAAAAACCAAAACAACCAAACAAATAAACAAAATAAGATGAGGAGCAACTAAGGAAGACAGCCAAACTGACTTCTGGCTTCCTCTAATGAGCAAATGCACACACGCGCGCGCAAGCGCGCACACACACACACACATACACACACACACGAGGTTAAGAGAAAGAACCACACACTCCTGTTTACACTTCACTATAGTTCAGAATTCTTCTCTCTCCAAACCAACTGCCCTGAGTACGGCTCTGAAAGCTGATTTGGGGTTTTCACTGGCCAACACATTTAAGAACGGTGGTTTCGTTTGTTTTATATTCACCTCCCAGTTAGAATGTGAATTTTACAAGTGTGGTCTCTTTCTGTTTCAGTTCTCTATATTGGCCCATAGTGGTGATTATTTTTATGAATCAAATCAGCCTGCTACAGAGCCCCAGATATTTAGTTTTTATGTTTTTATGAGGGTATTTTTTGGGTGGGACTAATCTTTAAGTTATTAAATTTAACTTTACATTGTCCATCTAATCCAGAGTCCTCTCATAAGAAATGGCTTCCTCCGGGCACCAGAAGGCCTTATTAGAATGAAAGCTGTCTCCCTGAGCAAGAAAGCATCCTTCCAGAAAACTTTCCCTTAGATGTGAACAGTAAGTCTTTCTGGCCTGCAGATTTTGAGTTTGCAATGCCTCATGATTGGAGTGAACTCCTTCAAATCCATACCCTTGGCTTGGGGAGATGGCTCAGTCAGTAAAGTCCCTGTCATGCAAGCGTGGGGATCTGAGTTTGCATCCTCAGCACCCACAGAGAAGCCTGACCCGTCACACACAGTCCCTCCAGCACTGGGGAGGGAGCAGACACCAGTCCCTAGAGCTCATTGGCCAGTCCATGTAGCAATCAGAGAACCCTGGATTCTGTGAGACCCTGTCTCAACAGAAAAAGGTGGAGCACTGAAACCAGTTTTGACATGGTGAGAGGGGTTAGACTGATGGAACGTGTATAGTCTGATTTACAGCCAAACCCTGAACCCTGAAAAAAACAATACATGTTTTTTTTTTTTAAAGATGCTGTGGAGAATGATAGTAGAAGTCACCAGATGTCAACCTCTGGCTTCTATACCCATGCATACACACATTCCTGAGTATTCATACACACCTCCCCTCCTCCCTCCTCCCTCCTCCCCCTCCCCTCTCCCCTTTTCCCTTCCTCCCTCCTCCCTCCTCCCTCCTTCCCCTCCCCCCTCTTCCCTTCCTCCCCTCCTCCCTCCTCCCTCCTTCCCCTCCCCCTCCCTTCTCCCCTCCTCTCTTCTTCCCTCCTCCCTCCTCCCTCCTCCCCCTCCCTTCTCCCCTCCTCCCTTCTTCCCTCCTTCCTCCTCCTTCCTTCCTTCCTCCCCTCCACACAACTAAGAATAATAAAGTCTACACTCTTTGCATGCACACATGTCCACACATCTTGGTCCTGTTTCTCTGGAGCACTCTGACTAATGTACTCATTTGTTAGCAAGTGTTTGTTGGATGAGGTCGGGGTTCCGATTTTTTTAAAAAATGCCCTTTAAATAAAAAGCATAATAAAATTTTCATTTAAGTGCCCGAACCCAGCAAAACTCGTTCCATAGAAAGTATAGGAGCACAGACTAGATGGCACTTTCCCCAAGTCAGATTTCCTGAGAAAGTGATACATGCTTGACAACGATTGAAGTCTCTGGAAACCAAGGTGACCTGGAGGTAAATACTTGGGGAGGTTCATCTCCTTGGGGAGCCTTAGGTGTGAACAAAAATTCCTGGTGTATGAATGTGAACAGTAAATCCTGGTGGGATGCACACGTGTCCCGGAAGGGCATGGACCCTGGGGTCTGCGGCATCCAGGTTAATGAACCTGAGGACCTCCAACACACAAACCCTAGAACTATCCTTCAGAGTTTCCAATGCTGCCTTTGATTAACTGCACAAGACCTTGAGCTGCCAGCACCCAGGGGCCTGGCAAGGTAGAAAAATGTTGTGGGCAGAGGCGAAGGCAGCAATCCCAGGGCAGCAACACCAGGGAGCTCGAAGCAGAGCATTTGCAGGTGTGGCTCAGGTGTAATAAACAAGAGTGAGGAAAGTTCAGAGGGTAAGAGGGAGGCCTCACCAAGAGCCCTTTAGCCAAGGTGATCAGATGTCCCAGGTTGCCTGGTATAGCTGTGTGAGTTAGATGGCTTTTTTTCTGTTGTCATTGTTTTTCTTCCTTTGTTTGTTTTTGTTTTGTTTTGTTACTGTGACAAAGCAGGGAAACAATGTAAGGAAAGAATGAGTTGTTTCAGCTCACATCCGGGTCCTCTGGACTTGTTGCTTTAGACTTGAAGCAAGGTAATCATCACGGTTGCAGCAGCAGCAGCAGAGAGGCTTCATCATCTCATGGTCTCCAAGAAGCAGGAGAAACAGACTGGAGAGGGCTGAGGACAAGGCACTTCTTTTCAGGGCATGTCCCCAGCAACATACACCCTCCAGCTCAGCTCCACCTTCTACTTGCCACCACTTCCAATGACAGCACCATAACATGAAGCCACCAAAGTATTCCTCTATGGATGAAGGCTGAGCTCTTAGGATCCAGTAACTTCTCTGTGCCCAGACCACCAGCTGGGGACCAAGCTGTCAATTAGTGAGAGGAACACATTATGTACAAAGCATATCAACAGTGCTGGTTCAGGATTATTGTTCCGGCAAATTGGATAGCTCCTCAACCTATGGCTACAGGGGCGAGCTCAGAGATCTCATGCTATGATTTCCCTCCAGCTACCCCAGTGTCCACACTGACTCCTGTGTCCCTCACTCTCCCCTTCCACACTCCACCCTGACCGGAAGAGACACCTCCTTGCTTCGTATGTGTCTCTGAGCCAATCTTGAAGCAAGATTTGCTTCAAGGTCAAGGAATGATGAAGAAGAACAATCTATCTCACTAAGCTCTACTTGGGTGGTACAGCTTCTTTGGCCTGTTGTTGGCACCATCTCTGGGGTGAGTAAACCTTTGATTGTAGCTCTGCAGCAAAAGAATCAAAACAGTACACTGCCATCTCTTAGTTTTACATCAGTGAAAAGGTAGAAATGAAAAGGTGGGTAGCCATGAAGGTATGAGGGGCGTTACTATCACCCCTGGTGACATCTCTAACCCTAGTTTTTAGTTCCCATGGGATGTGGCTAAGTTAGTTTCTATGAAACTTCCGAGCCATTACAGTACCTACTCCTGATCCCGGACTTGAACTGTCATCTGTATATCTAGTGATTCCAAGAAATCCCAAAAAAAACGATAGAAAGCACCTGGGTGTAGGGAGTCCCAAGGAAAACAAAATGGAGTTTTCCCTGTAAGTGCCGGGGTTAGAGAGCCGCTGCCGGCAATGTGTGTAAAGCTTGGGCCTATAGATTTGCCAGCCAAACGTCTGTGGAATCAAGAGCAGTATCAGAGGGTAGGTGTTAGAAAATGAGAAAGGGGTAAGTATCCAAAATCTGGTACATGAGAGAGAGGGGAAGTCTCAGTGCTGAAGGGTAAGGAATAGCCAGGTCTCTCTGCTCCAGATGGCTGGTTGAGGAGCTAGGGCCCTATGCAGAGAAGCATCACTCGGGCTCTGCCACACAGGAATGACAAGGTCAGGGAAGATGAGCAGCTGGCTGATGAAGAAAATGGCTGCATCTCCCTGGAAGCAGAGACTGCAGACAAAGGGTGCCAGAGAGGATGAGCCTGGGGCTAGAGCGGGGTAGGACCAGGGCAGATGGACAGCAGAAACTGATTATCCTAGACCAACTGTAAGGCATGGAGTGGTTGGCCAGCCTGGCTAGGTGCCTTGCCTGGGTCTGGAGATGTTCCGGTGCCCCGCAAGACCATGCGGATCAAGAAGAGAAGAGTTCAAAGATCTCAGAAGAGTTCAAAGAGCACTGTCAGACAGGATGCTAGAACAACACAATATAGGTCAAGTTCAGAGGTCAGTGGAGAGGGGAAGGAAAAGGCATAGAAGTTCAAAGTCGCGATGATCATTGCGGCCTTTTTCTCAGTAGTAACCACAATGCTGTATAATGAGGGATGAGTTAATGACAAGTTACACTCCGTGAATGGGACCCCAGACCTTAAGAAGACCAGCAGCTTTATCTCTCTTTTTCTTCCTCTGACAAGCTCTCACTATGTGTCCCTGGCTCTGCTCTGGAACTCAGATTGTAGATCAGGCTGTCTTCAAACTCTTAGCCATCCCCCTGCCTCTGCCTCCCAAGGGCTGCAATTAAAGTCAGATAGGCATGAGGCCACTATGCCCAAGTTGGAGTGATGTGTTTGAATAGCCAGCCCCACAAAGGCACCTGAGTTTACAGGGTGAGGAGGTCAGGGAAGGTGGTTAACTGACGAGTGTGTGTTGCAGGATCCTATTTATGTGGAGAGAGTCTGAATTCTCTCTTTAAAACTACAGCAAGTCTGCCTTTTGTAAGACAGCACTCAGGGGGAGCAGCTCCTTCTGGAAGACGTTCCTAGGAGGGAGGGCTCCTGTCAATAGAGTTCAGGAGGGTACAGCCCAAAGAAAGCGGAGCTGAGTGGGAGGGTACCGGCAGAGTCTTTTAGCAGCTGTTGGGAGTGAGATGAGGAAGAAGAGACATGTGTCTCCAGACACAGCAAGAAGCCATGCACCAACCACCTATTTAAGGAAACCAACAATAAAGATTTACATTTTTCTTTATGCTTCCGGAGTCCCACTTGGGTTATTTTGAATGACTGTGGAGCAGAAACCATCCTTGGAGGCTGCTATGATATATTTGGGTCACATCCAAATTATGTGAGTGTTAAGAACAAAAGGGAAAGGATATCTAACCATCTGTCAACAGCGGTTCTCTCTGGAGGATGAAATGTCAAGGGTCAAGGGTCAAGGAGCATTAACTTTCTCTGCGTTATATTTTACTTAATCATACGTTAATAGAATAAACAATACAGAGACAAAGAGAGGGCAAGGGAAATCTACGAAAATCAAAGTGCACAGTAAGTAAATATACGTTGGCTGCCAGCAGAGTCAGTAAACAGTAATTAAATGAAAAATTAAATAAAACTAGTAATAAAGACTGAAATAGTGAAAATCCAACACAATGGGAGACCTCCCACCTCTGCCCCACCCTTGCAGGGCCACACAGTCCTGCTTGAGAGCAAGGAGGAGCCTTAAATCCGAAAGCATTGGCTCCTAGACTGTGGCTTTTTCCAACAAGGACTGCTGGGAAAGAAACCATAGAGCAGATTGGGGGGTGGGGGAAGGGGGCATCTCAGAACCAAATGTGTGACCCTGCCTACTAATTTCTTTCATACACTCCCCTCCTCCTCTCCCACTCTTCTCTTTCTGTCATTCATCCTTTCTCCTCTTCTCAGACCTCTACTCCTTCTGCTCGCTCAGCACACACACACACACACACCCCACACACACAGACCACGCATGCACACTTCCTCTTAAGGATGGGTATCAGTGATGGGGTGAAAGATGGTAAGAAACCAGGAGAAATCTATCTCTCCTTAGCTCCCAATCTTGAAGCAGGAACTCCCACAAAGAGCTCAGGTCTGTGGGACAAAGAAGGTGCCACACATCAAGTGGTACCTGAGCAAAGTGGAAGTTAACACCCTTCACTAGTTAGAGTGCCTTGCACAAAGGAGAATTCATGTGTTCGGGGGCATGCATGCCACTGCACTTGTGCACGGAAGAGGGCAACTTCAGGGGTCAGTCCTTCCCACATTGTTGTGTATTCCAGTGTAGCTGGCTGAACAGAAAGCTTCCGGGTGATTCTCCTGTCCTCCCATTTCACTGTGAGAATGCTGGGGTTGCCAGTGCAGAACACTCTCTGGCTAAGTAAAATAAGAATGATAATAAATAAAGCATGGTCAACTTGACATAAACTAGAGTCAACTGAGAAGAGGGAGCCCCAACTGAGAAGATGCCTCCCTAAGATAGGGCTGTAGGTAAGCCTGCAGAGCATTTTCTTAATTAGTGATGGATGGGGAAAAGGACCCAGCCTGCTGTGGGTGGAGACACCCCTAGGATGGTGGTCCTGGGCTCTATAAGAAAAGGAGCTGAGCAAGCCAGTAAGCAGCACCCTTCCTTGGCCTCTGCATCAGCTCCTGTCTCCAGGTTCCTGCCCTGCTTGAGTTCCTGTCCTGGATTTCTTCAGTAACAGACCAGGATGTGAACGTATAAGCCAATTAAACCCTTTCCATCCCAACTTGCTTTTGGTCATGGTGTTTCATCATAGCCATAGCAACCTAAATCAGGACATGCAATGACTAGAACAGCTCTCTGGCTCTTGTTTTTTTTTTTTAATTTTTTATTTTATTTTTTTATTTTATACTCCAAGTCTTGAGTGGTGTGTTATGTGATATTATTAGCTAACTAGTATGGTATGTGTGGTAGTTTGAATATGCTTGGCCCAGGGGGTGACACTATTTGGAGGTGTGGCCTTGTTGGAGTACCCTGTGAGCCCTGACACGGTAACCACTGCTATTGCCACAGTCATGAAGATTTTTGTCTTTTGCCTGACGTCACACATCTTCTGTCAACATCCGTGATACTCTTAGTAGATGACTGCCAAGTGTGCGAGCAGAGGGAGTCTCGGTCATTCCGAGTGATTGCTGTGAGACCAACCTAGCACCATTTATTCTAACTCCACAAAGACTTAGTCAGTGAAAGATTTCACTCAAGATTCATTGGAGGGCAAAAGAAAGCTTTTCCTCCCATGCTCAACAGACACCCCCCACCCCCGCTGCCACCACCCCAGAAACCTTTCCTCCTTTGATCCTTTGAGTTGATTGCTTTTCCCCTCCCCATAACAGAAGGCCGAATGGAAGCAGCTATTGGATTACATTTTTATTTGGGATTGTGGCTTCAGAGGCTCCATCCGTGATTGCTTGGCTCCGTGCACTTGGCCAGAACATCCCATCAGAGAGAACATACGGTAGAGTGCCATTCATGGCCAATATGAGGAAGTGAACGACAGGCAGAGACCAGGGATGTGAGCCTGTGAGAGCTGTCTCACATTCAAGCCATAACATTTATGTAACCTCCCCAACTCTTCAGCTCTCAGCTGCCTTTTGACATCCCATCTCCACTCCGGGCTCTGCAGTGTGGCTGCCAGCCAGCTCAGATCTGCATCCTGACTCCAGGCCTTTCTAAAACTCTCTATTGCACATGTCTACCTCCATTTTTTTCTAGGCCAACCTCCCCATACTCATCCCTCAGCACATACACATCCCCCCACTCTTAGCAGTAAACCAGGGAGGTTGAAAAAATATTTTCCCCGGCACAATTTATATCCGTCATAATGATTTAAAGCAGAGAGCTAGCATGGTAGTACATGACTCTAGCCCAGCATTTAGGAAGCTGGAGAAAGAGGACTGGGAATTTGGACTGCACAGTAACAGTCTGTCTCAACCAAATGAAACAACACTAAGATGTAAGCAGTGTGCTTCATAGGCAGAAGGAAGAGACAAATATTCCTGAGAAGGAGATGCATTAAAATCAGGAACAGGGTGGGAGTGGAGGGAGGAGATAGGGGTTTTGTGGAGAGAAAACTGGGAAGGAGGATAGCATTTGAAGTGTAAATAAATAAAATAACCAATAAAAATATGAAAAAAAAATCAGGAACAATGTCATTAACCCTTGAAGAGTGAACAGGCTTTGCAAAGGCTATAGACAGGAGAGCTTTCCAGTTACAAACGACAAAGGTGGGATGACAGACCCTCCTCAGCGGAGGCCAGAGGTTAAAAAATGACTTTAGGGGACATGGATCAGCAGGTAAAGTGTCTGCCATGAAGACATGAGGATCTGAGTTTGCAGCCCAGTACCCACATCAAAGCCAGGCTCAGTGGCAATTGTCACCAGTATTGGGACAGGGGTAGAGACAGACAGATCCATAGAGCTCCAAGTTCAGTGAAAGACCTTGTTTCAAAATATAATGTGGAGAATGATTGAAAAAGATAGTCAATATAGACCTCTGGCCTCCACCCCATGCTTACGCACAGGCATGAGCATCTGTGTAAACCTATAAATATACTCACACATGTATACACATACACGTGCACACACACATGCATACATACGCACACTCACATACATATGCACACACATATACACACGCACAGAGAGAAAGGAGAGAGAGAGAAAGAGAGAGAGAAAGAGAGAGAGAGGACTTCTGGGGACAATCTCAAAGGCTGTAGGGGGACAATGGAATTTGGAGACTGGCTTGCCACAGTGAAATGCTGCCTGTCTCTGAGTACAAGGCACATCCTTAAATTCACACATGAAATATCAAAGCACAAGGACTTGTAACCAAAGGAAACACCCACTAATCTTAGTTTTCGCCAGGAACACCCTAACTGACATTTTAATTAACAAGCTGTTCCCCCCCCACACTCCATTTTTAATATAAGGACTTCTTGTTGCTTTAAATCTAAAATTAATTAAGTGAGAGTTCTCCTCTGGAGGGGAGTATACAGCTCGCACTAAATGGACTGGAGTGATAAGGTGAGATATACAGCCGGGAGTGAGGGGGTGGCTGCTGAACGATCCCACACCTCTGCAGTGGAGAACCAAACCAGGCACAGCCCTTCACCGGGGACCTGAGCTATTTCCAAGAAATCCTCCGTTAGAACTGACAACCCAGCTCAGACTTGGGATTACAGAGGCTTAAAATGGTTCTAGGAAGCCCTTCAAGCTCCGAGCCCGGTCTCTCTCCTAACTCTAATCCCATGTTCTTAAGCCTGAGTCAATCTGTCCTTCTTGCTGTTTCTAAGTGTGATAGACAGATCCCCAGCCATTTGCACAGGGGTCTCAGCTGCCACTCACCTCTCCTGCCATCTATCTACTGTACCCACTGGCCCCTCGCTTCACTGTTGTCCCCTTCCTGGCCCTTATTACTAAAAGCCCTGTGTCTTTTAAATGCTCGGTCTATCTTCCTCTATCACAACGACAGCCTCAGGAAGGCAGGGCTGTGCTTTGAGGCTGATGCAATCCCACACCTAGGACATGGCTGGTGCTCAGTAGCCATTGGTTGGATGGATGCGAGCTCTTCCTTGTACTTCCTCCTCCCCTCCTCTCTCCCCACATCCTGCACAGCTTCTGAATTAAACAACAGTCCTTAACCTTTCTAGACTGTTCTAGGCTCATCTTTGATCTCTCCTTTACAGCATTTGTCATCTCTGAAACTAAGCTACTGTTAGACGGTTTATTTAATGTCTTTCTAGGGCATAAGCTCTGTGAGGACAGCACACCGATGAACAATCCATAATTAGTGGATGCTTTTCTTGTTTTATTTTGATGTCATCAGAATTCAGGCCATAAGGCAAACAGGAGGACTTTCCAAGAGTGCCTCAGACACAGCTACACTTTTCCTGTGATAGGTGAAGGTGTTTGAGGACAGTGAGGTGCTACAGAAGGACTTTGAATGCACCTCAAAGGCCCACATGTTCAGGACTTTGTCCCCTGGGTACCAGGGTGGTAAACTGGGAGATAGCAGAACCCATAAGAGGTGGGGCTTGTGGGAGAACTTAAGTCGCTGGGCTGAGACTGCAAAGGGAGTTTGGGGGACCTGGCTTCTTCCTCCCCTGTCCTTTGGCTTCCTTGGTGATGAGGTAAGCCATTTTGCTCTGTCACATACTCTCATCATGAGGAGCTGCTTGGCCACAGGCCTAAAGCAATGGGGCTGACATATCATGGCCCAGAACCCTCAAAACTGTGAGCTGAAATGAACCATTTCTCTGCAGGGGTTGATATGCTAAGGTATTTGCTATGGTACCATATAGAGGAGTGGCTTTGTGGTCTGGGTTCAGTTTGCCATACAGGAGTTCTTGGCAGGCACATCAGAAAGCAGTACAGCGCTGGTCTCTCCCTGCTGTTGAAATTCCTCCCTCCAGGCAGTGAGTCAGCTGCATGGGATTCATTATTTTGAACATAGCATATTTTATTCATCTATTCTTCTCTTGATGGACATCTTAGGCTGTTTCTCTTTTTTTGCTGTGACAAATAATTCAGTAATTATCCCTTCAATTTCCCCGCATCATCAGATCTTTTCCTCTCCACCAGATTGTTCTCACCAGCCAACAAATGCATCGACTTCTCTCATCTCGGAAAAATAGTGAAAAAAAAAAGAAAAGAAAAGGAAAGAAAAGAAAATCAAAGACTCTTTGTCCTTCTACGCCGTGTTCCAACAGCTAGCCCACTTCCTCGGTCTTCTTTGCACTGCATTTACCTATTTGGGGTGGACACACAGTATCACTGCATACACATGGAAGTCAGAGGAAAGCTTGCAGGAACCTGCACTCTCTACTGTGAGGGTCCCATGGGTCCTGTGCAGCTCAGTCAGGCTTCATGACAGCTGCTTTTACCTGCTGACTCCTCTGCTCCCCTTGAAAGCACCCAGAGTTGCTTCAAGTTACAGCACATTAGCTCCTCCCCTTATTTTCTCTGACCTGCTTCCATAAGGCCCATGCCCAGCACCCCATCCAGACAACAGGTACTGAAGTGGCCAGTGACTTCATCCCCATCACCACCACTGTATGCCACAGTGTTTGGTTCATGGGTTCAATCTCTTCCCTATGTATTCAATTTCCAAATCAGTGGCCTGAAAATATGTTGATCAAATTCACACATAAACACACATCCCAACAACCCACACATATACACAGCCCACCCCCCACCTCAGACACACACCAACATTCATATATATGACATACCTCGGTCAAATCCATGCACCCCAACAACACTGCCCTCACCTAGCCTTCTCTCCCTGATCCCATCTTTCCTCTGGGATTGTCCTTTCTGGGAAGCTTTCATTACTTTCCCTCTCTCGGTCTTCACCCTAAGAAAGGCTGTTTCCTCCCACCTCCTTCTCCAGTCTTCCTTACCTCCCTAAGCTCCAAGCTACTGCAGGTCTCAGTTCTCAGCTCCATTGAGACATCATCTGTGCTCCATGCCTGGCCGCTCCATCTGGCCCCACAAATCTGTTCATTTGTTGTTGACTCCAGGTTTCCCCCACCTCCCCCAACCTCATGGGTCCAGCCTCGGTCTCAGTGTCTTCACTTGCATGTCCAGTGGATATATTACATTTAGCATGTACACACACACACCCTGGCCTCGTTAGTTTTTCTTGTCAATTTGACACCAACTTGGAGATACCTGGGGCAAAGGAGCCTCAACTGAAGGATTGCCTCAATCGGACAAGCCAGTGGCTGTGTCTGTGAGAGACTGTCTTGATTGATGAGGGAGTGCCCAGCCCACCGTGGGCAACGTCATCCCTAGGCAGGTGAGGTTATAAGAAAGCTGACTGAGAACAAACCAGAGAGCAAGCCACTAAACAGCATTCCTCCATGGTTTCTGCTTCAGTTCTTGTCTGGCTTCTATCAATGAGGGGCTATGACCTGAAAATGTAAGTTGAAATAAACCCCTCTAAGTTGCTTTCTACTGTGGTGTTTACCACAAGCACAAAAAGCAAAACAGGACACATCCCTAATCCTGTGTCTGTGCAGCCTCCCCTTCTTCCTCAGAAAGGGTGATTCCAGTCTCCCTGGTGCTCAGACCTAAAGCCCCAGAGCCAGTCTGGACTCCTCTTCCCACTCTGTTCCTTCTTCAGCAGCAGCATCTGTGTGCTCCCAATATGAACACATCTCCACCATCCCCTGAACAAAAGCCCAGCATCTCTCACCTGAGGACCTACAGATGTCACTTTACCTCCAGCTGTACCCCACCCCAGTCTATTTTAGGCACAGCCTTGGCTGCTGGAACGAGCTCTCTAAAACAACCAAGACCACTGCTGCTCCGGTCAGTACTCTTCAAGGCTTCTCCTCTCACTCTGGGTAAAAGGAAAATCCCTGTAGTAGCCAGCAGGGCTTTGCATTTACAAGGCTCTAGTGTGTCCCCGCTAATGTCATCCCTCCCATTGAAAATCTCTTTGCTCTGGGTATTTGTTGTTCCTCAAATTCATCAGGCCCCAGCTGCCTCAGAACGTCTGCGGGGATTAGCCACGATGTCCTAAAATCATCCTCTCTCCTCGCATATGCGTATCTTTCATGCATTTATTAAGAGGTCTTCCCTGGTAGAGCTATTATTAGTCAACTTAGGCTACTGTAATAAGATATATTCCTTGCAGTTCTGGAAGCCCAAAGTCCAAGATCAGGGTGCCAGCATGGCAGGGTTCTCTGGGAAGGTCCTCATCTGGCTTCCTCCCTATGGCAAGTGATAATGAGCTCAGGTTTCTTCATCCCTTGGCATCAGTCCCATCCTGGGAGCTCAATCACATGATCTCCTCCAAACTTAATTACCTCCCAGAGTCCCACTTCTAATGCCATTACACTGGGGACCCGGGCTTCAGCATAAATCAGGGGATTCCGTCAAAAGCACTGCCACACAGAGACGGTAGCCCGCTCCTTAGCCGGTCTCAGTTCACTTTCCTCTGCAGCATCTTTCATCTTCAGACATGGTCTGCATTTATCGGTTGAATAAATATTGCCTGTCTCTCCCCAACTAGAAGTTAAGTGGTGGAAGAAAGGGCTAAGCACACCTTCAGCCATATCACCCAGATCATGTGCTATCATGTCTGATTCTGCAAAGCAAGCAGGGTCCCGCCTGGTCAGTACTTGGGTGGGACAAAAGGCAAACACATAGTAAATACATGATGAATATCTCTCAATGTGTGCACTTCTGTGTGCTCATCTCTATACCATGGACCTCACCGGGTCAGGTACAGGAAGAGAACTGCTCTTCAGCTGACTGTGTGACCTTATAGAGTTTAGACACCGTTTGCACAGCTGTAGGAAGCCACTGGGACATGAGCCTCTCCATTTGCTCAGAATCTTGTCAACGTTCAAGTTCAGACAGACAGACAGATGAAAGAGGCAGCTTGCTGTTTAACTGATGTATCTCTGGCCATGGATGGAGCTGAGAATTTCATCACTGTCTTTCATGAGTTGCCTTTCTTCCTCTGTGTCCATTCCCATTTGCGTGGAATATTCTAGGCCTCGGTGTCTTTTCACACTCAAGTAGTGGTCTTTAAAGCCGGTCATGTGACAGGTTTGTTTATATTTGTTTTTTTGTTTGTTTGTTTTTGAGCAGTCCTGGGGCTCCAATCTAGGTAGGCATTAAAGGTGTGCTGGTGATGGGACAGAATGAAGACTTGCTCTCATGGAGTTTGACTGCTTGGAAAGGTGAGTAAAAAATAAATAAATAACCAAGAACACAAGCAAGGAAATGATATAAATTCAGATTCAGACCACGCTTGCTTGGTGCCTTGAGGAAGAGAGGCTGGGTGGGAGGGTGGTTGCAGAAAGCCTTTTTGAGAAGGTGGAACTTGAGCTGGCAGCTGAGTGATGAGCCAGAGCCAGCAGTGGGATGATCCAGGGAAACACACTCTAAACACGGAGCACCAGGAAATTAGGGGCCCCAAAACCAGCTTAGCAACTCTGAGGAAAAGGAAAAGGCTAGGCCAGCTAGAATAAAAATGAGAACATTCCTGCCTGAGAGAACAGTGGGTACCGGGCTCTTGGGAGGTGAGAAGACCACACTGGCTAAGAGGACCAAGAGAGATGCTGATGCTGAAAAAATGAGAAGGGAAGAGAAAGGCACACTGGTAGGCAGGGAGGGACGGAGGGAGGGAAGGAGGGAAGAACGGAAGAACGGAAGGAGGGAAAGAGAGAGGGAAGGAGAGAGGAAAGGAAGGAAGGAAGGAAGGAAGGAAGGAAGGAAGGAAGGAAAGAAAGAGGGAGGGAGGGAGGGAGCGGGTTGAGCAGAGAGCCTGGGCAGACCTCATCTGGATCACTGAAGGATGCAAGGCTCTTCTCTCTGAGAGAACGAATGCTCACATCCACTTCCTTAAGAGAGGCTGTGTTATATCTGGACGAGGGCAGAACAAAAGCTGCTGCAGGGTCATAGACAGGAGGCTGGATGTGGCACTGGACGTGTCTGTCATGCTGAAGTTCTGAAAACCCTTTAAGAGTTTGGAGAGCCACCATCCTGGGGGTCCTAGTAGCACCAAGGCACATTCTGGGTACAAGAAACTAAAAAGCAAAGACTTGCTTTCTTTCACCTCTCCAGGCAGAGGAAGGGATGAGGCCAGTCAGCTAGCTGTGTCTGCCTGGGATTAGGTGGAACAATGGTGACACAGAACAATGAGGTGTGACAGAAGTCATGATGGGTATGGTACCATTCACTGTGGCTATCAAAGGGGGTGCTGCTGTGACCTATGACATGGAGGATGAGCAGAAGGACATAAGACTGTTGGGGAAAGTACAGATCCCATTCAAGGGAGTCAACAGCTGTCCAGTCCTTTCCAGTAGGGCCAGGCTGGCCACAGAGCCCACTGTTGCCAGAGTTCAGGTTATCTGAAAGCAGTTGGAAAGACACTTTTTTAAAATGTAAAACAAACAAACAAACAAACAAAACCCTCTACTACTTTTATGCAGATCACAAATTCAAATTGAGTCAGAAGTCAGAGGGAACTCACCAACCACCAGTTTATACCCTTGTCTCTCATGTCATATCCTTTTGTGATAAGGAAATTCTTTTTTTTTTTTTTTTTTTTTTTTACATCTAACAGTGTCAAAAGGGGAGTTGAGCAGAAGGTTGGGAAACTGTCCCCTAGAGATGGAAGTTTCCAGGCAGAAATGAGTCAGGTGAACTCCAGGGCTGCCCAAAGCACAGGTAGCCAAGGCTAGACAGGCTGAGCACAGGAGACAGCAAGCCCTGACTTCTCTAGATTCTATGACTATAGCTGGGGTGGAGAAGGCAGCAGGTAGAAAAGTGGACCGAATACACAGAGAAGCCACCCTCAACTGTGGGTGACCCTCCCAAGAGCACCTTAGTTTCCCTGGAGAGAGAAAAAGTAGAATTAAGGCCTGTAAGACCTGGACTATGCCACAAATTCCCAAATGAGCCCAGACCTGAAGCCAGGCTGCCCTGGCTCCCTGTAACCCCCCCTGGCACCGTGAAGGCATGGGACTAAACACACCTTCTGTGCACAGCCCCTCGATAGCTGTCTACTGCTGGCACAGCGGAGGAGACGCAGCCTCCCTAGAGATGGTCCACAGGGCCGCTGGAGAAGCACACTTGCCTCCCACCCCCCGCCACACACTAAGCAATCATTTCTGGAATAACTTCAGATTCAAGCAGCTTTTGTAAACTGCCCCGTTTAAATTAAAACAAATCAATATGCTTTCTAAAATTTAGTCTCAGCTAAACAGCTGTGACAGTTCATAGCAACCTGAACTTACAGTGAACCCACCCTACGTATAAATAAAGCCTTTGATGTCTTCATTAGTTTCTCTCGTGCCATTTTTCCACACTCTATCAGGCTAAGTGCTTTGCAACTTATATATATTTTTGCAGGAGGAGTATTTAACCTTCTGATTAGTCACCGCAAGCAGCACAATGACAGAAACCCTGATTTTGCACACAATGAATTTATTGATAGATTTAGCCCATTAGCTGTATTTACCTGTCAGTTCTATGGACACTAATGAGTTGTTTTTCAAGGACTAATGAGAACTGTAATGGCTAATGGATGTTTACAACTTCACCGCGCCGCGCCATGTGATGCCGTGAACACCCGCTCCTGTCCCTCCGAGTCTTTAATTGGCACCATCAGAGGACTCTTTAATTACATTTGAGCAGACAATGAAGATCCTGGCCAAATCAGTGGGAGGAAGCGGCGGGATTCCACAGGAGACCGGACACTCAGCTGGTCACCAGCCTGACCCGCCAGCCAGCTCTGCAACTTCCCCGGAGACACACTTGAGTGGGAGGAAGTACTGAAGGATGTCCAAGCCAGACATGTACCTCCCAAGCTGCCTGCCAACAAGCCCTCCAGGCTTTGTAGAATAGGACTGATGGTCATTGTCCAGACAGGGGACACAGACTACAAGTAGAGACCACTCCAGGCATTGGAATATGGATCCCCTCTGGGCTCTTGGGCTTTGTTAAACTTTTTGATCCTCAAGGTCATGTCTTCGTATGTGTTAGGTACAAAAATAGAGCTGTCGTTAACGTCAGTGTCAGCCAGAAGTTGGCATTAGCAAGAGAGTTGGCTGATGATGAACTTACAAAGAAGGCTCTGAGCTATGCAGTATTTTCTCAGTCATTCATGGATCTGTCCACTCATTCAGCATTTAGTAACGATACACTGAGGACAAAAAGAATCCCACAGATGCTAGAAGCATGGTAGTAGGGAAAGACAACTAAAGGCTTCGTTTTAAATTAAATTATACTATATTGTTTGAAAGAAACGAAAGCACACGCTTTTCAACTGCCTAAAAACCAGCTGAAGAAATCCTATTTTGATGCCAAGGCTTCATCCTTGCTGGCCCATTAGATGGTTCTGATCAGAATCTATATGCCAGAAGGCTGAGGAACACCTCATTCTCTTCAGTAGGTCAAGCTACCATTGATCGATTCTTCCCAGGAAGGCACAGATCAGCTCTGCTGATCAATTGATCTTCCCTGGGAGGAGCTGGTGAAAAGGAGGAAGAGCCTGTAGAAAGTTTAGTCATGGGTGTGGTTATATGGATAGCAATCCTGAAGAAATTCAAACTGGTAGGATGACAATGGGGAGTCAGGGTGTTACTGAGAGAGGACATCTGCCTGTCAACCCAATGGAATCAAACAAAGATCGCTGGCCACAAAACAAGCGGCCAACTGGTTGAAGCCCAGTCTCCATGTGAGTGAATCTGCTATGAGATTTTCATTGCTATCAGCCCTGACATTCCTCGGTACCTCACCCAGCGCCAGGAGGGAAGTCTGCCCTCTCTTGGTGCTTCCTATGAGCTGTGAACATATTCAATCCAGTGAGGATGCTGCTAGAGAAATGAGAAGAACAGTTTCCATAGAGAAGTGGGGGCGGGAGCCAGATTGCACAAGGATTAAGGAAGGAGTGGGCGGTGAGGAAACGGCAGCGGTGACAAGTGAGTGATGGAGACGGATAGAGCAGTCACTCAAGGGGGTCAGGGGGACCTGAACACATCTAGAAGTTTCTAGAAAGATGTCAGCCAAAAGGAGAAGATGGGAAATGAAAGAAAAGGAGGTGACTGATGTGGCACAGTCCCAGCGGGATCAGGGATGCAGTGAGAAGAGAATTACAAAGGAGGAGGGTTGGGCCTTACAACAAGAGAGAGATCCTGCAATACCGTTTGTGACTTGGAACTGGAGGACAGTAAGGCTCTGCCACTCCTTCTTTTTGTTCCCTGAGAAGACCAAGAGATTGCACTTGTCTCTGGTGCTTGGAGGAGAGCTGAGAAGGTCAGAGCAGTCCCACTTGGGCTGCCAGATATGGTCACTCAGAACCAAAGGATTTGTGATGTTACTGGCTGGGGCCTTGCCACTGTTGCCACCGCCATAACCACTCAGTCAACACAGTCAGCAGAGCTGTCTGCTCTGCCCAAGATGAAGCAGCCAATTGGGTTTCCCAGAATCTAAGATAAGCAGGGAGCTGCAGGTCTAGGGCAGAAGCAGCTTAGGGTTTATACGATGTAGGCCATGGGGACTCAAGTTGTCAATCTAGAGATGAATGAAGAGAAACAAGGAAGGGGAAATAAGACATTGTTGATGAACTCAAAGTTTGGGGAGGAATGGAACAAGATATGAGAAAAGGCTGTTGGGATTTCAAGATCAACTCAGCTCAAGGGCTAACAGCACTGCCCTGTCCCAGAGTTGAGTCGTCCCTTGTCCCATTCCTAAAGGCCATCTTCACCTCAGGGAGCAGATTTTTCTCTTCTCAGTGGCATACAGAGGTCAGCCTTAATTGTCCTCATCATGTGATCTTAGCCAGAGACCAAAACCACTGCAGCTGATGCTCTCGTTTCTCAAGTCTCAGGCATCTTTGGGTAGCGATGTCCTTAGTACCTCAAACCTTTGAAACACACTACTGTAGAGTGAAAAATTATATATACAGGCTTTTCCTTTATCCTATACCTGAACAAGAAGGTAAGTTCCAGAAAGAGGAACTGAATGTAAGATTTTCACTACCCCAGGACACTTGCTGGATAAATTACATTCCTCAAGCCTCAAGCAGTAGGTCCACCTATGGGTGGGAGAGGCCCAAGGCAGGAAGACACGTTCCTGACCACAGATAAAGGATGCTGCCACCTAGGTGGGGCTATAGCCGGAAATAGTTAATTAATTAATTAATTAATAATTAAATAGTTAATTAATTAATATAGCTGGAAATAGTTAATCTGAAATAGTTGGTAAATGGCAGGATAGGACACAATAGCATGGTAAAAACCACATTTTTGAGAAGAATGAGTGTGCAGAGTGATTTTCACATGACTCTAGATCATTTGGGCTAGATTCTCTGAAATGTTCCACTGTTCTTGGTTACCCCTCCCTTGGTCTTCCCAGTGCTATGTTCAAAATTTGTAAAACAACCAATCATGTGTAACCACTCGAAAATGCAACCATTCATGTGTAAGCGTGCGAAAATGCCTTCCTTCCCCCACCCCATGCTACAAAAGACCCTTTAACCCACCACTCTGGGCCAAAACCTTGCTCTTGGAGCTAAAGAGCTTGTAGTTTTGACCGCCAGCTAACTTCCCTAATAAAGCCTCTGTTGATTGCATCCAGGTATGGTTTCTTGTGATCTTTGGGTGGTCGTGATCTCCTGAGACTTGAGGAAGGGTCTCCCGAGTATGGGGGTCTTCACTACAACACCCTCAAGACTACCAGCCAGAGGGAAGATCCAAGCTCTCCAAGCAGGGGAGCAAAAACCGCAATGGACAGTTGGGCCCAGAAACAAAAGATGCTACCCTTTAGAGGGGAACATTGCCAGACATTGTTGTGCTCAGACCGAGTGACTGACAATTGAAATTTTTTCACTGAGAGGAAAAGAAGGCAGGAACAAGGAAGTGAGGAAGACGCTGAGCCCCCCCCCCCCCAAGCTGTGTACAGCTCCACTCTGGGTACTTTGAGAAGGAAGGTTCACTCATTTACATTTCAAACCAACGGTGAGTGGTGATGTTATCCCTGCTACAGAGGGAGAAACCCAAGGTTGTAGGCGGCTGCTCAAGCATCTGCAGAGGTGGCAGCAGAGCCTGGCTCTAAATCATGCCTTTCTTCCCTGGCAGGCAGGTATCCCTCCCACAGCATGCTTCACAGAGATTCCGCCTCCCCCGCCATCTTTCAACAAACTGGGATGTCGCTACAGCCAAGCCAAGCCCCTTGCAACCTCATTGCTCTGTTGAAGACATCCTGCCTGCCAGGGCTTGAAGAGAAACAGCAGGGCAGTCACACTGCAAAAGGTAAAAATTTAAATTTGGGGGAAAAAAAAAAAGAAGAAGAAGAAGACCAAATTTGGCATTCTAAGACAACAGTGAAATTCGTTTCTGGCTTACAATCCTGCCAGCAATGTGAGTTGAAGATACCACTTCCTGTTGTAAAGGCCGTTTTCTCTTCTGTGAACAAGAATTCCCTCCCAATGGAAATATATACGATTAAGAGCAAGTAACAAAGTATTTAACAGCCAACTCTCAAAAAAGATGAATCTCGGGCCAGTGAGATGCTCATCGGGCAACAGCTTTTGCTGGGCAAGCCTGGCTACCTGAGTTCTATTTCAGAAACCAACAGAAATGTCAAAAGGGGAGAACTGATGCTCAGGGTCATCCTCTGACTCTCACATGTGCACTGTGACACATGTGTCTACGGAATTGGGCGTGTGTGTGTGTGCGTGTGTGTGTGTGCGCACACCCAAGCACACATACACAATCATAATAATAACATCAAAAGTTTAAAGGAAATGAAACAAGAAAATAATGCTTAGATCTATACTGCCTACTGATTTCTACAATCAGTAGAAAGACTTCCACCTCTGGTGATGCCAAGCCAAAAGTACAAGGTTCCATCTCTGTGCCACTGGCTTCTTGGGTATGTGAGTAGCACACGGCTATATAACATTCTCACCATTCAAACAAAGCAGTTAAAATCGGGATGAGGAGAACTGGCTCTAGAGCAGAGGTTCTCTGTATCCTGTGGGATGCAATGACCTTTCGTTGGTTGAATGACCCTTTCACATGAGCCACCTATCAGATATCCTGCACATCAAATATTTATATTACAATTCATAGCAGTGGCAAACTTACAGTTATGAAATAGCAATAAAAATAATTTTATGGCGGTCACCACAGCATGAGGAACTGTTGTATTAAAGGGTCTCAGCACTAGGAAGGTTGAGAACCACTGCTGTAAAGCATCAGTAGTAAAATGATTAGAATAGTCATATGCTGCTTTAGTGTTGGTCAGAAACAAGGTTTATATAATTATTTTATATAAGTTAATCTTTAGTAATGGTCATATTTAGTGGCTAGTTCACCAAGTTCCTAAACTGTAATTAGCAGTTCTTTCAGGCCACTGCCAGCATGCCACCCATACTAGTGGATGTGCTAGGCTGAATCAGGTAGAGCTGGGATTTGAACCCAGATCTTACTGACTCCAGACTATAAGGTCTCATCAGCTTCTTGTCTGTGCTGCAAGGTGGAGATGTGGCTGGTTAGAACTACAACCATCCCTGGGCACCATTAGGAGAAATAGGAGGAGCTAATGATCTTTAAGCACCCAAATAAAGAAAGCTAGTATGGCTGCCCTCCTGTCTCCACATAGGGTTTGGGCTCAGTCTACCCAGAAACCACCTGTCCTGCCTCTGTCCCAACTTTTTAATACTCCCACCAAAGCTATTTCTGAATTCAAACATTGTGTTTTCTCAAGAGCTGGACCACTGGTCAAATTCCTCCATCCACTCCTCTCCACCTCTCAGGGCCTCCCTTTCCTCCCCGATCAGCCTGAGTGAGGTAGACCAGCTAACCTTGAACAATCCCCTCACCCAGATCTGAAGCATTCAAATATGACTCACTACACAGGCAGTGCCAGAGGTTCTGACAGCTCAGAAAGCAGGTGCCAGAGTCATGGCTGCTGGAGCTGTAAGAACTGCTCAGGGGAGTTCGTTGGGAAGCAGAGACTTCATGGGAAACAACTGAGCCATCTCAAAGTGGAACCGAACAGGTGACAAGAGTCCATGTTTTATGCAGGGTAGTGATACATGCCTGGGAGAAAGGAAACCAATTCTGGAAGCCTAGCCACACTACTGTGTAGAGTAATGGGTCCCTTCGGTACACATGCCTCTTCATCCTCTCAAAAGAGAGGATATTGAACTCTGGGACCCCCTAACTTCTAATCTGACTGTTTATGTCCTCTGCCACACGATGGAATGCAAGGACAGAAGAAAAGAGTAACATCAGGCAGGTGGCTGCCAAACCAGATGGGGCTAAGAGTAGTCGGCAGTACAGATGGTGCAGAACTTCAGCTTCAAGGGAGTGCAAAGATAGAGGACTTAGCAAGTATAGGTAGGTGAACCTGTGTACATGGTGTTAGGTAGGAGTGACCTCCCACCTGCAAACAACAGCCCAGGCCCGGGATGGTCCTGAGGCCTAGACCCAGGGTTATGTGCCATCTGGTGATGCTAGCCAAGCACTGGGCTGATGCTCCTGGTGTTGCCATGGAAGCCCAGGAATAGTGCAAGCTGGGAGTGCCTGTCGGGTGCAGCTCCCTCAAAAGGAGCCTGTGTCACGCCTTCGGCAGAACATCAGGTGGGAGTCTCAGAGCACAGTGAGCTATTGTTCTTTGAGGCTTTACGCTAAACCCGTTTCCAAGGTTTTATGAATCATTTTGCTGCTGATCTTTAAAAAAAAAAATAATATACAAGGCAGCAGTGGAAGAAGCCTTCAGCTTCTTTTCTCTGAGAGAGGAACATGAACCCATGGAGAACTCCTTCCCACCTTCTGCCTTGATCTTCCCCACAACTGTCAGAAAGGCCACTTGGAAGGCTGTGACTCTGGATGTGACACTGGGCACCCCAACACAGGATGGAGAGTCCTGAGGAGAGAGCATATAAGCATCCAGGCTTTGAGACTGCCAAGACAAATGAATGGCAAGTAGCTCAAACTAAGGCCAAGCAGTTGCTGGGTGCCTCAGGCAGTCCTCAGACAATGCTGTGTCCTCAGGAAGCTCCCTCCGCTGAGCAGCCCACATGGAGATGAGCCTTTGTCTTTGAGACATGGTTGTCTCATCACCAAGGAGGCACATGCCGTTTATGGCCAGCAGCTTTCTGCTCCGTCCCTTGTCCATCTACCTTTCTGTGCACTTGACTTTCTGGATATCTTCTGGCTGACAGTCTGACGTTCCACTCTGAAAGCCAGCCCTCAGAAGAGCCTTGGAGTTCAAGGCTGTGCCCCTTAAGTGTGCTCCCACTCCAAAGCAAAAACTAAAGGGGTGGGTCTCTGTCAGGGCACCTACCCAGCTTGCCCTAGGGCAAGTTTCAGCAACTCGCTGAACCAGCCACTGTTTAGACAGAGAGCCTGCTCCAGACAGCAGTCTGTGGAGGTGCCCATTCATAGCAGGGCCTCTCCACAGGCTGTTGTGCTACATGGAAAGGGAGTGGTTTCTCAGGAGACCACCTAGCACTTTCATCACAATGGCTGAAGACCCAGCCTTGAAATTCCCTAGCTAGAGATGTGGACCTTCAACTGCTCTAATTCTGAAAGCTGATGTGGCTACAGTTTGTACTTCCCCGTCTAAAGTTGATCCCTGCCTCAGTTTCTCTCCTGTCCCCCGGAGCCCTAACTCTGAAATACTTCCCAGCTCCTAGCCAACACTTCCCTTGCCTCCCAGGCCTCAGTTCCCCACCTCCTCCTACTGGCTGGCTTGGATTTACAGATGGTTCCAGCCCCGGTTATTATTTAAACGAGCTGCTTCTGGCTCACATGTTAATTAAAACCCGCTGTCCAAAATCTCCTGGTACAATTTGCAGTGTAATCTGTAGCCTCTAGTGCATCATTGTATCTCTATTAAAAGGGATTCTCTGTAATGATGCGGGGATTTAATTAGTTTCTTTGCCAATGTTGTAAAACACAGTGATAAACGAGCCAACAGGTCCGTGGATCATTATTCTCCTCAAGATGAGCTTATTAGCTGATTATGAATCATTAACAAAGTCTACACGGGATTTTCTTATCTAATTCAACACAATTTTTAACATTCAATGCTCAACATCCATTCCTTTCAACCAGCAACATTGTGTGATGATTGCAATCTGTATGTGTGGCTCTCTGCTCTGGGCTTAGGTCTTCCCCCTCATATTTAATTTGAGATATATGGTAGGAAGACACAAGAACAGGGACTGGAGATGACATTGTAATGAGTCCAGAGTTTTATTTTATGATGGGAAGCAGCTACGGTGAACTGTACCTGAGAGTCCATATTTTTGAGCTTGTGTGCCAGTGTATGTGTGTATTTGTATTTTCTCAGATCTGGGGAGGGGGGTGCATGCACTTTGTGCATATGTGTGTATCAGTAGCGGAGGGACAGTCTGGGGACATATGTGCTCCTGTGTACATGGAAGTGTATAAACTATATTCACATGAGTGTATGCCCATAGATCTTACTGCAGTTTGTATATCCTTCTGTATAGGTATGCATGTGTATACACACAAGCAGATGAATGTTGGGGGAGATTCAGTAGAAGATATTTTTGAATAGGCTTTCAGACTAATGTTATTTCCCTACTTCCTGAGATGTCTGAATCTCCCAGTGTTTCTCACAGGCCCTTCCTATCTCCCCGTCCTGGGGTCTCCTGCCTTTGAGTTAACATATATTCCGAGTTTGTGGTGTGGTCCAAACACAGAGCTTGACACTACTGTCCTACAAACTCTTTCTCTTACAGAGAAGTAGAGTCCAGAGAGGCTAGATGACTCCCTTGAAGCCATAACTAGCAACCAGTGCAACCACAGTCCAGCAATGGTTCCTGCCTCATTCCAAAGCCCTTTCTGAAATGCAAGCCTATTCTTGGGGCTTGACTTCCCCCTCCAAAATCCTATTGTTCTTTGGGATGATGAGGGCACTGCTCTCCCTCCCCAGGGTCCCCTCCAAGCACACACAACCTGGGCCCTGGACCATTATAAGTTGAACTTAGGAAGGGCTGTTTCTGCCTCCAGGAAGTAGTCTCCTCTGTGAGCTCTCCTGGGGTTGGTCCCAGGGGTTCACATAATTCTCTTGTGTTTTTTATTTTAGCAGAAAAATAGAATAATTTGGTGACCAAAATTATTAGTGCCAACAAGTTTGACAGCCATTAGGAACAAATGCCATGAAATACTCCTATGCACTTCTATGCACTGACCTGCAGCTTCATTGCTCCTTGAGCTTCGGATAGCAGACCAGATGCCTCTTAGCTAGCAAAGGCATTCCTTTACCCCCATAGCTTGGTTCATGTCTTATCCCACAGTACCCTTTCCACAGCACTTGTCATATTATCTTGTGCCTCTGTACTTATCCGTTCTCCCACACACATTAATCTCTAAGATCCTTCAAAGTAGAACCCATGTCTTGATCCCAGTATAGCCCTGGTACTTTGAAGGATATCGACACAGTGAAAACACAATGAAGTATTGTTTAATAAACAAACGAAACCCACATGAGTCACATAGGGTTAATTTACATACCCCAAGGGGCTTTCCATCCACTCATATTAAATCTCTTTGTCAGATGCCAGGAGGTAGTCACCATTCATATAGGAATCACACAAGTTAAAGTTTTTATATTTGTGGTTTTATTTAAACAAGGTGCACTTGATAAACAGGGAGGCAGTTAACTAGGAAACTCAATGCTTGCCCTCTGTGCATTCCATGCTCAATACCAAACAGGCAAACATCTGGAGAGGTATTGATTACAAGTTAGATATTGATCTGCTTTTCCAACTCCCCACCACTGGATTGCAAGAGGTCGTTCCATGGTGAATCATAGCATCCTTCATGACCTACTTACATTTAGCCGTGGTGTCTAATCTAAAGAAAAAGACAAGCTGTCATCTCTGGCTTCAAGGAATTTTTGGAAGCAGATTTAAATCAGTGTCCTCAGAGGACACACCAGGACTGGAAGAAGATTTTGGCTCTGGAAGAAGAAAAAAAACTTTTTCATTAATAAAAATAGCATAATGGAATGAATTCTAGAATGGAGACAGGCAAAGAGAGATCAAGCAAAAGATGACAAATAACTACCCAAGAACAAAACAAACGGATCTGAAAGTATGAAATTGCAGTTTGTGGACATAGAAGGTAGACTGAGGAGTAGATATTATTTCAGAGAAGAGGGAGAAATAGAAATATGACATCAAAGTATCAGAACTGAGCTGGGAAGATGGCTCACTCAGTAAAGTGCTTGCCACTCAAACAGGAGGGACTGAGTTTAGATCCACAACATCCACATGGAATTAAGCACGGAAGTATAAGCTGTAATCTCAGCACTGGTGGGGCAGCAACAAGAGGATACCAGCCAGCAAAGCTGAACTGGTAAGTTCCAACTTTGGTGAGATACCCCGTCTCAAGATATAGAGTGAGAACAGTCGAGGACAATACCCATTGTCAACCTCTGGCCTCCACACATGCAGCATGTGTGGAAACACAAACACACAGATATGGATACTTTACAGAAGCTATTAGAACTGAGGCTTTTTCACAATTAAAGGGAATATGATTCATTATATCAAAAATAAAACAAGTGAAGAAAATGCTATGCTTACTGTCATATCTTATAAAAAAGGAAAAACAACTTTAAATTTTCCAGAAGAAAAGACATAATTTACAAAGGAGTCATGGCAGAGTGAGAATGAAGCTGTCAGCAGCAATTCTTAGATGCCAAGATCACAGTAAAGTGATCGTTTCAAAATGCTCAAGGAAAAGAGTTGACGACCTGAAATTTTATACCCAGATAAACTAGTATTCTATGGGGAGGGGGCACATTGCTCAAACATATAAAGGTATGACTTTCTCAACCTATTAAAAATTAAAAGCTATTAGAGGTTTGCATTCTTATATTTGACATGAAAGGTAGCATGCCATCCTCACAACAATAATGCTAAATAGGGCTGGGATGTAGCTTCAATAACAGAACACTTCTGTTGGGTTGAACTGAAATTCTGAGATCCACTAGAGAATTAACTGAGAGGGTAAATCACCACCATGAAATCTGGAGGAGACAGGAGTACAGAATAACCACCAATATCAGCTCACCAAGACTGGAAGTTGGTGGAAACCCATAAATGTAGCTTCAGTGGATTGATGGAGGTAAAGTACAGACCAAAGTGTGGCCACAAAATGCCTCAGAGCTGCAGGCTTGAGTGCTTTGTATTTGCATTGGCTCTGCCTCCCAGAACCCCATTGAGTTGTTAGGGTGAGACACCCAGGGGAAAAGAAGCCTCATGTTTCCTATAGAGGTAGAGGAAAGCTAGCTATGTTGAAATTTACCCAGATCGTTCTCATTATCAAAGGGCTAGCTTTCTGTGGGAAAGACCTAATTGTGATTCTCTCTCTCTCTCTCTCTCTCTCTCTCTCTCTCTCTCTCTCTCTCTCTCTCTCTGTGTGTAATTGGGTGGGGGAGACACAAACAACTAACACCCAACTAACTGGACTTCATGTATCACTTTAGGGGAAAGTGGAGGAACATTTGTGAAGTTCAGTGACAAAAGCAGACTGAAAGACCCAGACTCAAAGTATTATAGAGCCCAACATCTTTATTGACCTCAACCCATATATCACCAGAACATTAACAGAGCTCCAGTCTAGTAACAGTGGGTTACATGTGAAGTAGCTCCAAGACTCATACCCCAGAAAAGGAAAACACCAAAGATAACAAGAGAGACAAAAACTAAGCCACCGAAAGGACTAGTCTTGAACCCCTGCAGTTACTGCAAACATAAGCTATGACCAACTCCACACAGGTTAGCATAGAGCCTCATACAAAGTGCTGTTACCTCAGCTCCTCTTACTTGATATGCCAGTCGCTGCTTTCAACAACAACAAAACAATTATCTGATAATATTGAGAAAAAAAATTATCTGGAGAGAGTACTTACCAGAGGACAGTCATCAGACTCATAGAAAACAGAACATTTGCAGTCATTACACTGAGGGTGGAAAAAGAAAGGCACACAGGAGACCAGATGGGGATTCAAGCTGTAGCTGTCACTTTTCGATTACTGTGACAAAGCACGATGGCCAAGGCAACTAGGGAAGAGTTGGTTTTGGGTGTACGGTTCTGAAAAATTAGAATCCATGACAACAGAGTAGAGACCGCAGGTGGCTGGAGCAGAAGACTGAGGCTCACATCTCAAACCAAAAGGAGGCAGGCGAGGAGGTGAACTCAAAATGGCATGAGACTTGAAACTTTGAACTCCCTCCAACGAGGCTGCACCTCCTAAGTCATCACATGGGGACCAACTATTCAAAACTCCATAACTATGAGGGACATTTGTCATTCAAACCATCATACAAGCAGAAAAAAACGAAACGCCAGAGATAAAACAGTATATACATTGTAACAGTCATGACACTTACCTTTCATGGTCATGTTCATAAACTGGGCATGGGCCAGAATAAGAATCACTGGGACTGAAAATATGTTGATGGATATTTATTTTTCCATGTTAAATGCAAAGACAAAATGAAAAAGAAATGCAGTGTCCAGGAACGGTGGCCATTTTAAAAGTTACACGAGTGATTGTCTTTGAGATTGTATTTTAATACAATCTTTCTCTTTCCTTTCTCCTTTCTCTTTCCTCCCTCCAGGCCCCCATATATCTCCCCTACTCTGTCTCACACATTGTCTCTCCTTTCATCAGTTGTAACTGCACACATATATGCATTTGTATATACATATATATTCCCAAATATAACCTGTTGAGTCCATACAATGCTACTTGCATTATATGCTTGATTTTAATGCCAGAAGGTGAAGAAAGAGGAACAGAGCTGAAGAAATATTGGAAGCAGTAATGACCAAAGATTTTTTTTAAAAAAAAAAAATTAATGGCAAACATCAAAACACAGATCCAGGAGACCCAGAGAATGCTAAACCCAATAAATGCTAAGAACTCAATCTATATACCACATTCAAGTTCCACAAACAAAGACAAATCTTCAAAGTGACAAAGAAAAATTAAATCACTACTTGGAGAGAAAGATGGAAAAATATTGGACATTTTATCAGAAATTATGCATGGTAAAAGATAACCAAAAAAAAATATTTTAGCATAGAAAGAAAAAGGACAATTAATCTAGAATTGCATATCTAGTGGAAGTATCCTAAAAAGTAAAGAAAAAATATTTTCTCGATCAAAAAGAAAGGAACACTGCTGAGGATGCAACTCATTGGTAGAACACTTGCCTCCCATGCACAAGGCACTGGGATCAGTCCCAAAGAGAGAGGAAGGGAGGAAGGGAAGGAGGAAGGGAGGAAAGAGGAGAGGGAGGGATGAGGAAAGGAGGGAAGAAGGGAGGTAAGACAGACAGCCCAGAAAACTGACTCTATGCAGGAAAAGAAAAGCATCAAAGGACTGTCTAGTAGGAACGGTGCATGCCATGAGTCCAGTGCATGGGTAGATGTCATAAATGACAGTGGAAGAATGGGAGACTAAGGGGGGTGGGGCTGGAAGCTCCCATGTAAGTCGCCTTCACTAATTATAGAACATCATGGTACATCTGAGTGTAGGCTCAGACTAGACAGAAATGCATATTGAAAACTCTAGGGAAAACACCGAAACATTTTAAAAGAAGTGAAGCTGATATGTTGAGAGGAAAGAAAATTGAATCATATAAAATACTCAAAACCAACGAAGACACAACAGCTCTTTATGTAGACATACCTTACAATACCGCATCAAAATATGTCATCTAAAATCCAACAGAACTGGCAGGAAAGCCAGAAAAACCCGCCATTATCGTCTGAGGCTTCAACTCTCCCTCTCCAGTAATTGATAGACCAAGGAAATCAAGAATAAAATAGTGGAACTCAACAGTACCATCAAACAACCAATGCCGTCAAGATCCATTGATTGTTTCAGTAACAGCACATTCTTACGCTCACGTGGTCATCAAGAGAGAGTACATTCTGGGCCATAAAGCATAAAGTTAAAGAATAAAAACAATAGGTGGCTGCTCTCAGACCACAACGTAACTGAACAAGAAATCAATACAACTGATTGTTCTGAAGGATTTGGAAATTAAGCAAGTTCTGAACAATACATGGGTCAGAAGAAAAAAAAAATCTCAGTGTAAGTTTTATATATTTTTAACTAAACACAGAACACAACCTATCTATCAATCCCTGTGGGATGAAGTGAAAGTTGTGCTTAGAGGGAAATTTATGGCATTGGGTACATTCATAAAGAAAAACAGAAAGATCTAAAATAACAAAAAAATACGGTTAGAGTGTAGACATTAGATAAAGAAGGTACATTCAAATCTAAACATGAGTGTAAAAAAAATTGGTGCAAAAATATAGGAAATTGAAGGGGATAAGTAGAAGAATCTACAAAACCAAGTACTGCTCCTTAGAAAAGATCAATAAAGCTTCATGAAGAAGAAAAAAAAAGAGAGTAACAAACTATCAATATCAGAAACAAAGGAGTCATCACTACCAATCCTATGGATATCAAAAGAATAATAAAAGAAATTATATTTAAAAATCTTTGACCAGAAACTTGGTAATGACTTATAGATGAAACAGACAAATACTTCTAGAGATGCAAATTGCCAAGGCTCAAAAAAAAAAAAAATCTGAACAGATTTATAGCCACTAGAGAAATGAAATCAAATAATTAATGTTCTTGCAAAGCAAAGGAAAGCGTCAGCTGGGGTACGGCTGCACTGGTACAGCGCTCGCTGGAAGCACGCAAACCCTGGATTTCAAAAAGCGTTTGACAAAACTGGACATTCACTGTTCATTTATTTTAAAGAAAAGAGAACAAAAATAAATAAACAAAATAAATAAATAAACAAAAGAGAACGTTGACTTTTAAAAACTATATAGCTGATATCATAGTTAATAGTGAAATATAAATCAGTGTTTTCCCTAAGAATAAGAAAAAGGCAAGGCTGTCCCTGCTCACCACTCCTACCCAGCATTGGGAAAGGGGGGGGGGAATCCTAGATAATACACACAAGCTCTCAAAACAAGAAAAAAAAAATGGATAAACTGGGAAGAAATAAACATTGCATTGATAGTTTATGTAGAAACTCAAAAAAAAAAAACAGGAGAGAAAGAAAAAAGATATTAACAACTTACTATGACAAAGTTGTAGAATACAGGTTGTGTTCAGAAGTCAATAATTTAAATATATCACTAATGACACCTTGGTATTTGGATTTTGAAATAGTATAATGTACAATAGCAGAAATATGTTTAGCCATAAACCTAACCAGAACCTATATAAGGAAAACTACAAAAGGTTGAAAAATGATCTAAATAAATAGAGAATTAATAAAGATAGTTCATCGTCATGGACAGCAAGACTCAAAGCTACTAAGATGGTGACCTTTCCAACTTGATTTGTAGATTTGAAAACACAATCTACTCAGGATCCCAGTAAGACTCTGTGGTGGATTGAATGATCATGGTCCCATGGACTCCTAAGGAGTGGCACTATCAGGATATGTGGCCTTATTGGCTTAGCCACGGTCTTGTTGCATGAAATGTGTTGGAGTAGCTGGGTCTTGTTGAATGATCAAGCCAGGCCCAGTGACTCTCTTTTCCTGATGTCTGTCAACCTGGATCTAGAACTGTCAACTACCCCTCCAGCACCATGTCTGCCTGCATGCTGCCATGCTTCCCACCATGATGGCAGTGGGCTAAACCTCCTAACTATGCAGAAGCCTCACCTGTTTTCCTTTATAGGAGTTGCCATAGTCATAGAATCTCTTCACAACAATGAAATATTGACTAAAACAAATACTTTATGGCTATCAGAAAACTGTTTTTAAAGTCTCCGTCAAAACTCAAAATCGAAAACATAACACATGAAGAACAAAAACTGGGGAATAGTCTTTTCAATAAATACTGCCAGAAAAACTGAGTTTCCAAACTGGGAGTGGGAATAGGATTTAAATGCAGGCATCACACCTTTCAGAAAATTAACTCAAAATGGATCATATACCTAATATCAAATTCATTAATACAATTTATTAAAAAAAAAAGACAGAAGACAAAAATCTATTTAATACTGGGTTTAGCAATAAAAGAAGTTAATTTCTTTTATTTTTACTGACTGTGTGCATATATGCAAGTGCACGCATGTATATGCATGCACACGTACCATGCCACAATATCCACAGAGAGGTCAAAGGACAATTTTTCAGGAGTCAGTTCTCTCCTATCACCATGGGATCTGGGGATTGAACTCAGATCATCAGGTTGGTGCAGCAAGCTCCTTTACCTCCTTAGCCACCTTGCTGGCCCTATCTTTTTTTTTCTGTTAAGGTCTCCCTATATTACCCAAGGTGTCCTCAAACCCCTGGGCTCAAGTAATTAATCTTCCTGCCACCCTCTCCTGGGCAGCCAGGACCACAGATATAAGTCAAAGTAGCTGCCTTGAAATTTTTGGATCCTACACTACAAGCACAATCTCAGGAAAGAAAGGAGGCTATCTAAGGCTAAATTCACATAAACACTTTTCTGTTTTATGAAAAATTATGTTTGAAAAATCAGAAGTTGTTGGCTGAGAGAAAAGAGTTATAAAACGAGTAGCTGAACCCCCTGAATGTATAACAAAGGCACCTGTCATTGTTAGGGTTTCCGTTGCTGTGAAGAGACACGGTGGCCAAGGCAATTTTATAAAAGAAAATATTTAATTGAGGCTGGCTTACAGTTTCAAAAATTCAATCCATTATCATCATGACAGGAAGCATGGCATCGTGTAGGCAAACTTGGTGCTGGAGGAGCCAAAAGTTCTACATCTTGATCTGCAGACAACAGGAGAGGGTCTCTTCCACACTGTGTGGAGCTTGAGCATAGGAGCCTCAAAATCCACCCTCACAGTGACACACTTCTACAACAAGGCCACACCTACTCCATCAAGGCCACACCTACTCATCAAAGCCACACCTACTCCAACAAGGCCACACCCACTCTATCAGGGCCACACCTACTCCAATAAGGACACACCTACTCCAACAAGGACACACTTCCTCCAAGAAGGCCACACTTACTCCAACAAGACTACACCTTGTAGTGTCACTCCCTGGGCCAACATACTCAAACCACCACAGCACCCAAAGCCTATTTATTCAAGAAAAAAACATTAACTGAGAGAAAAATATGAATAGATAAGATACTTCCCAATAAGTTAAAAATCATCCTGTGAAAATATCACAGCATCACTGGTTACCGAGACTTGCAAAGTAAAACAAAGGAATCCAACCTTCAATTTGTTACAGTGGCGGGATCAGAGAAACAGCAAGCCATATTCCTTGATCAGGTGAAGTGCAAAATGATATCCTCACCTTGGAAGCCAATTTGGCAGAGCCCCCCAACCCCCACCCCCACAGTGCTAACCATAACCTGCACACAAGCCAACAACCAAGCGCTGTGAAAATTACATTCATGCAAAAACTTGCATGTGGGCTGGAGAGATGGCTTAGTAGTTAAGAGTACTGGTTGCTCTTCCAGAGGTCCTGAGTTCAATTCCCAGCAACCACATGGTGGCTCACAACCATCTGGAATGGGATCCGATGCCCTCTTCTAGTGTGTCTGAAGACAGCTACAGTGTACTCATAAAATAAATACATATTTCTTTTTTAAAAACCTTGCATGTGGATGCTTATAGTGGTTTTAGCCATAGTCTCCAAAGACTGGAACCAAGATGCCCTTCAACACAACCACACAAGGAAAAATTGCATTACAATCAAAGGAGCTATTAAACCACAAGGAGTCAGATTCACATTACTAGATTAGAGAGAGAGAGAATATAAGGAAAGCTACAGAGTGTGTGCTTTGAATTATATGACAATTGTGACTTGGACATGAAATGTGTTGAAGGCCCAGTTCCAGCTGCAATGTTTTAGGGTGGAGATCTGGGGAGATGACTGGATCCTGAAGGCTGTGACATAATCAGTGGGTGAATTTATTGCTGCATTCATAATATGAAGGCACCATAGAGAGGTGGTGGCAGCTTGGAAAAATTAGGAGAAATTAGGCCACAGATACCCTTTGGAGTTAATCTGGTCCCCGGCTCTTCCTCTCTGCCTGCTTCGTCAGTGAGGAGCTTTCCTGCGCTTCAGCCTTCACCTCGATGCTCTGTCTCACCATGGATCCAGAGATCATGGAGCTGAAGTGACCATGGACTAAATGCTATGAACCCATGAGTTGAAATAAGCTCTTCCTCCCTGACGTCATTTCTCAAAACTCTGATGGATCCAATGGCATTCTACAAAAGACAGCAAAACTCTCAGTGCTCGAGCATGGAGCTTCGGTCCTGGCTGGAGGAAAGGAAGGTGAAGCCCATGAGGCTTTATTATAAGATGTGCATCTGTCAAACACATAGAATTTTACAGTATGAAGAGTGAATCTCTATGCAAAAATTTCAAAAGCCACCTGGAAGGTCGTGCATTGCAGCTTCCTGCATTGCAGGAATGCAGACTGAGGTATGAGAAGCCAGCAGCGTGACACATGCAGGAAACAGCCTCACTCGAGATGATGGGGGAACAGCATGTTGAGCAAAAGACCTTTGGGAAACAGCGAGTCTCGAAGACTAAAGACAACAGAAGCTGTGTTTAATCACTGTAATTGATTAAGCTATTGCTTCTCACAGGAGTTTGGGTCAACCATCCTGACCCCACTGGGCATGTATTTTGGAACTTGACAGCCAAGTACATAGGTTGTCGATGTCAGAAGAGAGGTTTCTCTCTGTTGAAGTGAAAATTTAAAGACACAGGAGGGCAGAATAACCTATAGATGAAGGTAGACAAACCAGTATGAGAGGATGGTCTATTTAATATAGGTACAAGCCATTAGGCCCAGCAAATTGTATTGGTAAATCGAAATGGCTACTTTTGTGTGTCAACCGGACTGGGCTCTGAATAGGATATTAGCTAGAAGCATGTTTGTAGATTTGTGGTTGAGACAAACATTAGAACCAGCAGACTGGCTGAAGCAGACTAGCCTCCTCAGTGTGGGTAGGTCTCCTGAAAACCTGACCAATACAAGGTTATATAAGAAAGAATTCCTTCTCTCTGCTTATCTGAACAGAGATATCGGACTGTAACTTAGCCATCAGCTCTCCTGATTTTCCAGCTTGCCAAGGCAGAACTTGGTCCTTGTCTCTTAGATGATCACATGAGCCAATTCCTTATGGTAAAAACATGCAATACACAAATCACATTATAACACCTAATACTAATTTGAGAGTGGGGAGGAATAGAGAGGGAGAGATGGAGGAAGAGAGAAGGACAGACAGACAGACAGACAGACATTGGTTCTGTCTAGAGCACAAGACTAGTGTATGGATTTAAACACAAATAATTTTGTAACATCAGCTGCAAAAACACAAAAGGTCCCATAAGTATCAGTGAGCACACAGAGCTGCCAGATCTCCCCACTGAACTCCATTCTCCAATAAAAGCCAGCATGCATTCTTAGAGAAGTGTCTTGCTCCTTGGACTGAAGCAGGAAACATACAAGATTCTGGAACTTTCTGTAGTGCCGCAAAGCAGCACTGATGGGGAATGGGTCGAGGAATGCTGGGGCCAATGACCTCAGGGGGAGACTGAGAAACAAACCCAATAAGATATAGTGCTGGATTATAATCCGGAGTAGAAAACAAAGATTAATAAACTGACTTTTTGCATGAATAAATGAATTAACTAACAAATTGCTGACGTGACTGAAATCTCCCGGGCAGAAGGATTTTAAACACTGTATCTGGATACTCCACCCTCCATTATTGGAGGGGAGAATCACTTCCCACTCCTCAGGTGTGGGTTGCAGGCAGATCTCCCTTCCAGATGCACTCCGTGGCAGGGTGGGGAGAGTAAGCGTACAATGGAGAAACCTGACAAACACTTCCTCAGCCAGATGACCAGGGCCAACATCAACACTCACAAGTCATGCTATCATGATGCAATAAGGATGGCATTGTATTCCGGGTGTGGTTGAGCACACCTGGAACCTCAAGACTCAGGAAGTAGAGCCAGGAGGGTCACTACATCTGAAGCCAACCTGGTCTACACAGAGAGTTCTAGGCAAGCCTGGGCTGCAGAGTGAAAGCCTGTATCAAGAAAGAGAGAAACAATAGGGAAGGGAGGGAAGAGTAAGAAAGGGAGAAAAAGAAGAAAGGAAGGAAGAGAAACCAGAAGAAACAATCCAGTCTTACCATAAACGTATACATCCCCATAGTAAAGCACTTTAAAAAACAATATTTTTTTTTAATTGTCAAGACCATCAAAAACAAGGAAAGTAGGAAGGCTGGAGAGATGGCTCAGAGGTTAAGGCTCGTGCAGAGACCCTGGTTTAGTTCCTAGCACCCACACTGTGGCTTACGACCATCTGTAACTCCAGTTCCAGGGGATCCAATGCTTTCTTCTCCATGGGCACTAGGCACACACATGATGCACATACACACACACAGGCAAAACACTTACAAATAAAATACATAAAACAAAACACAAAAATCAAATCAATGCATCTAAACAAAATACTTTTTAAAACAAAGAAAGACAGAGAATGTCACAGTCTGAGGATACCTAAAGAGATGTGATGTCTCTGTGTCATGTGGGGGTCCTGAGTGAAGTTCTGGACCAGAAGGACACCGGATTAAACACTAGAGGAAAAAAAGGAAGTTTTCTTTTTGTTAGCACTGACCCATCAACACCAGTTCATCAACTGCATCATACTGGGTAGCACATGGGCCGTGCTAACAGCCAGGGGGAGGAACTGTCACACTTGTGCCACCTTCCCAACTTCCTCCGTACGTCTAAAAAGCACGACGCACATTTTAGAAAAAGCTAACAAGGAAAAGATCTACTAAAGACTGTGTTTCAAGAAAGGTGGATTCAGCCGGGCAGCACTCTGGAGGCAGAGACAGAGGAGTCACTGGGAGTTTGAGGCTAGCCTGGTTTACACAGAGAAAACATGTCCCCCAAAACAAACAAACAAACCAAAAACACACACAAAAAACCCCCACAAAAAACAGAAAACAAAAACAAGAAACCCCAAACAACCAAAAAGAAAAAAAAAAAGAGGAGGGGAAGGAAGAGGAGAAAGAGAAGGAGAAAGAGAAGAAGAAAGGTGGATTTAGCCAGGCAGCACTCCAGAGGCAGAGGCAGATGAGTCTCTGTGAATCTGAGACCAGCCTGATCTACACAGAGAAACACTATCCTGAAAAACCAAAAACACAGGAGAGAGAGAGAGAGAGAGAGAGAGAGAGAGAGAGAGAGAGAGAGAGATTGATTCAGAGGGAAGTTGATGGCTTCATGGATAAAATGGATGGGTAGATTTAGTTACTTATCAACTGAAGAGGAATAGACAATTGCTTTGGGGTTCATTGGTTGGTTGAGTTTTTTCATTTGTTTGTTTGTTGTTTGTTTATTTGTTTGTTTGTTTCAGAACTGAGGACCAAACCCAGGGCTCTACCACTGAGCTAAATCCCCAACCCTGGTTGTTTGGTTTTTTGAGACAGGGTCTCTCTGTGTAGCCCTGGCTGTCCTGGAACTCTTAGTACATCAGACTGGCCTTGAACTAATAGAGATTCTCCTGCCTCTGCCTCCCAACTGCTGAGATTAAAGGCTTGTACCGCCACCACCCAGCTAGACAATCGTTTTAAACAGATAAAACTGTGATCAGAAATGAAAATAAACTACATATGACTGCATTGTGTGAATTCAAGCCTGGGCCAGGCGTCGGAAGAGGAGGAGCGGGGCACCATATGACTTAAGTCTATGAGGAGAGCCTACTCCTGAGGGCACTCAAAGGACAAATACAACTCTAAAACAATTCAGTTTATTTCCCAAACTGCGTAGGGGAGGAATGGCAGGACAGACATGGCTTCTCATGTTGTGGGAGCCTTCTCGATTCAGGAGAAGGTAAGAAAGAAAAAACAGAGTCAAAAGTCAAGAAGTACACAATAATGCAGGAGACACAAAATACAAATACATCATTATAACAACGTGGAACAAGACACACAGTCTACACATCCTGGGATCTCTCAGCCTCGCCTGTCTCCCAGCAGCTCCACCTCTTGATCCTCACACCCACTGACAAGTGACAATCAGCTCCTTGTGTCTAGCTGGAGGCCACTGCCCACCATCTCCCTGCCTCGTCCCACTCAAGAGGTAGCTCAGGGTGAAGTTCAGAGGAGTTAACCCCCACGGGGCAAACTTTGACTAATTAAACAGGGGGCAGGAAGCAGTTGCAGATACTTTCCTTAACCTTAATTTGCTCTTGCAAGGCAGGAGTGTGTCTGCCCAGCATCTGTGGAGATGGGCCAAGCAGCTAAGCCAGTCAAGGATTAGCTTTGCCTCCCAGCTTCCAGGATCCTCTGCCTCAGCTCCTTGTTCTTTCTCTTAATGGCTGGAATAGCTTCAGGCTCTGCTTTTAAGACAAATGTGAAAAGGAAAAAAAATTGTCTACTTACTAAGATACAGAGACTATGAGATTAGATTTATTTATTTTTATAGTTGTATATTCTTATTTATGTGAGTGTATGTACAATATTAATATCAGACAGAATAATATTTGACAAAATAAACTATAATGATTTATGTGTGTATGTAATTCTTATGTAATATAATATATTATATATAATATGTGTTACATACAGTTGTATGAAGAAAAAAGCAGTCTACCAAGGAATAAAATAAAATCGCTTCAAGGAACAGAAATAAACAGAATTAGTAAGAAAAAAATTACTAATATAGAAGCCTACCAGGAGGAGATCTGGGTAAAGAGGGCAGACTAGAAGCTGCCTGTATTTCCATGAAGAAGAGTCAGAAAAAGAAAACCTGACTTTATTCATGAGACAGAAATAGAAGAAAGGCTTTGGAAATCCATAAGATTAATGAAAAGGCACAGGCAAGGGTCAGAGACAAAGATTGGGCATTGCAGAGAAATGGGTGGAACATGGCTTCTGCCAGACAGCTCTCCAGCCAAAGAGAAGACACTTCCAGAAGCAGTTTGTTTCCTCCTTGCCAAGTGATATTGGGACTGAGTCTTCAAGAGTAGACTATACAATAACAAGAACCCTCTCAAACTCCAGAGGAGACTTCCAAATCCTAAACCAGATGCCTAAATCAGAGCATGGAACAGCAGGAAACGTGAAGGAACTCAGCTCCTTTAAAAAAC